>NW_007249740.1:198906-362279 GCF_000164805.1 Carlito syrichta
CAGTAGGCCAAATAGTTAGGCCAGATACCTAGCTGGCCAGCTAGTAGTGTGACTAACTAGGTCAGCAAACCAGCCAGCCACCTGGTTAAGCGAGCTAGCTAGTGGGCCAACAAGTTAGTCAACTAGTTAACCCAGCTAACTAGTCGGCCGACAATTCAGCCGACATATTAAGTCAGCTAACAAGTCGACCGAGTAGTCAGTCAACGTGTTTAACCAGCTAAGTAGTCAGCTGACTCATCAGCCAAAATGCTAAGGCTCCTACCTAACTCGTAAACCAACCAGCTAAGTAAGCTAGATAACTCATTTAACTACTAGTTAAAACAGTTAGGTAGGTCAGGGGGTGGGGGGGTGTTCCTGTAGCCGCACTTTCTTTCCGAGACCCTTGTCTTCAAGTCACGACCCCCAGGAGTGCTGATGTTCCCTTCCATTGTGGAACGGCCTCTCCTTTGCATGTTGCGTTTCCACATCATGCTGTGCATTTGGACTTTTCTTGTTTTGTGATTACATTTTGCTCAGTTCCTGCTGGAGTTTTGGGTTATGATTTACTTCTGCTTTGTGTATTTCTTTTGCACTTTCCTAATAGGAGAGGGAGGCTTACACACTCCCCTCGACTGTCTTTGAAGACGTCATGGTTTTCCCTTTTTAAAATTCTTCAAGCACAGATCAGCTTTCTTTGCCTAGACCAGGTCTGAGAAGGGGAAGGAGGGCTGAATGGCTTCACAGTCTTCTTGGCTCACCGGAGTCCTCAGAGACCTGCTCCTGCAGCCAGAGCACCACGTTGCCCCTCTGCGCAGAGATGCTTTCCGAGCTGCTCACCGCCACATTGGCTCCCAGGGCGTCTGCGCTTCCCTGGTGGCTCCTCATGGCTCCTCGTGGCACCCTCGATATGCATTCCTGGGAGGAGGAGGATGCAGCTGGGATGTGACCCTCCCCAGCCGCCTTTGTCCTGAAGTGTCTTGGCCTTTTCTCCCTAAACATCATGTCCTCGGTTTACCATGGTATCCAGCAGTTCCTAATACTGCAGGGCCCTGGCCGCTAGGATGGACACTTGGTGAGTCCTGGTTCCAGGGTCTCTCCAGGTGACCTTCTCCGTGCCCTGCACAGGTTCTACTGGCTCCCTTGCTTTGGAGACAATGACACACAACTGGTCATGTGTGTGTGTTCTCCAGCTCCCAGCTGGGTTGAACACAGCGGTGAGCTTTGCTGGTGTTGTCCTCACTCGTGTGGATGCCTTCCCAGAGAAAAATTAAAATGACTTGAAGGTAAGCAGCCACGTTTCGGTGGGGATATTCGATTGCATCCTCAGGATTTGATCATCACTCACTCCTAGGAACACGTGTCATTAATTTGCAGTGTGAAACAACTTGTTGTTGCTGTTGTTCTTTCCATGGGATACGCAGCACGTACTTGCCAGGTGCTGTTCTGTGCTGTGTTCTTTCTAATCCAAACGTTGCGTGTCTAATGACAATGGAGTCATTTACTGATTCGAACCCGAGCAACAAACAAGAAAAATTTATGGCAAATTAAGTGAATTTTATGTGATTTGTTTGTTCAGCATTCATTATTGTAAAGAGGAGTGTTCTATACTATAAGAGGTACCAATATTAAGAGCACAGCTCAGTCAATCTTCATATATGTACACACCCATGTCATCACCACGCAGATCAAGATATCTACAAGAGGAACCCCCTCCAAAAAAACGGAGTTATCTTTTGGAGGGTGGGCCCCTCGTAGTACACTTGGAATTTGTTTCTCCAGATCAAATGATCAACCAAATATTTTAATCTAGAAGTTTTGAGAAGGCGGCATCACAATTTGCAGAAGAAACCCCAAGTTGTGGCAAACAGATGACGGGTTCTTCCATCATGACAATGCATCTGGCCACATCACCTTGAGTGTTCAGCAGTTTTTTGACAGAAAACGGTGTGTCCCCTGTACCCCATCCACCCTATTAACTCGATCTCCCCGATCTTATTTTTTTGTTTCTTGAATGAAAAAAATTCCTCAAAGGGAAATATTGTGCTGATGTGGAAGAGGCAAAACTAAAAATGGTAGAAGCACTAAAAGACACCAAGATTTTAGTCCAAAAACTGTTCTTAGCGTGGAAAAGGCATCTTAACTGGTGTCTTACATCCATCAGAGAGTACTGTGAAGGTGACTCAAGTTTAAACCTGTAACAATAAATACACAAGTTTTATAAGTAAATTTCAGTTTTTCTTACACAGTTGCTGACATCCCAGAGAGCTGTGATCACCTCCCACCGTGTACCACTCAGTGCCACACCAACATTGCAAGCTACTGATCCCATAGATTATCTTTGCCTGTTTTTACATTATAAGGGGTGACACAATTTCCACACTTCTGCCTCTAACTTCTGTCACTGAATCTTAAATCTGTCGGCATCTCTTGGTTGATGCATGTTCCATTTTTCTTTTTTTATTTTAAAGATGTGGGGTGCAATTCCAGATAAGGTAGCTAAGTTGTCATCGTACAGGTGGAGTTTGGGCCTCCCTATGGTCCTTGCTTGGCCTGGTCTGAGATCAGGTACCTTTATTGATGTTATGTGATCCCCTCTTCCCTCCCCTGGCAGTGTCCTACTACTGCCAATCCCTTTCTTATATTATTATGGTAATTGTTCAGGGTTGACTTGGAAGTAAGAACAGGTGGTACTCAGTTTTTTGTTTCTGTGAGAGGTCACTGACTATGATAGACTCTGAATCCATCCAAGTTTCTTCAAAGTCTGTAATTTTATCCTTCTTTATGGCTGCATAATACTCCATCGTGTAAATGTACCACATTTTCTTTATCCAGTCCTCTCTTGATAGGCAGCACGAGTCATGGTTGGTTCCATATTTTTGCTATTGTGAATAATGCCACCATAAACATAAGTGTGCAGGTGTCTTTTTTGTAGAGTGATTTGAGTTCCTCCGGGGATATTCCCAGAAGGGAAATTGCCAGGCCATTTGGAAAGCCAATTTTTAGACCTTTTAGGAATCACCATACTGTTTTCCACAGAGGCTGTACTAGTTTGCACTCCCACCAACAGTGCAGAGGCATTCCCCTTCACCCCATTCAGCTTTTCATTGCTATGTCATTGCATGGCTGCATCACAGAGTATTTGCCTATTCTACCCTTTGTGACATCAGCATTGACCCAATGTCCAGGTCTATGAATACAGCTTCCATGAAAATTATTGTATGTGACATTTGGTGACATAGCATGTGTTCTCTAGGGCCTTTGTGTAAGGACAGAAGGTCGGGGTGCTAGATCTGGGCTAATGTTTGTCCCAAGTGGTTCCCTTGGCCCTCAACCTCCTACATCTTCACCAAAACACAACTTTGTCCATCATTCTGATTTCGTTGGGTGTGTGGGGGTGTGTGGGGGGGTGTCTCTTTGAAGCTTTAATATTCAAAACAATAATAATAGGTTAAGTTGAGGACACTTTAAGATACTTTTCTTGGTCATTAGGTATTGTTTTCTTTAAAGAGTCTATACCAAAGACTTCCTTATTTTATGAATTAGTTTGAATGCCCTTTTTTGTCATTTATTGGTTTGTGAACACTCTTTGCATGTTCTGGAGATGAGTCTTTTGTATGCTGTTTTGTAAATATTTCCTGCCTACTCATGGATTTCTTTCTCACTCTTTTAATTGTGTATTTGGATGAGCCTGAAGTTCATAACTTTGATAAAATGTGTTTGTTCATCTTTTATGGAGTAATTTTTGTTTGGTGCTTAGGAAATTTTATCTAAACCAAAGTCATGAATGTATTCCCTCCCTCTAGAATTTTGATTACTTTGCTATACCACTTAATTTGATGAATCAACTTCAATTTTGTGTATGGCATGAGGAAGAGTTCAAGGTAGATGCTTTTAAAATATGGATTTTCTATCAGCCCCAGTCTGATGAGAGATCGTCCTCTTCTGACTACGTTGCTTTGGTATTTTTGGTTGCATCAGGAGAGGCTGCCTTTGGCTTCTTTACCCAATTCCACCCATCCCCTTAGCTGTCTTTGAGCAAATAATACACTGTCATGTGTGTTATATGTGTGAAGTGCGTCTTAAACACTGACATGTTAAGCCTTCCAGCTTCATGTTTTCCACTCAACACCACCCAGGTAAGTCTCAGTTCCCACCATGGCTTCAGACTCACTCTCTGCAGTGGACCACAGGCAAAGTGAACAAAACATGTGACAAAGAGCTGTTCAGACAGTAGACCTTAGACAGTGTGCGGTGGGACCCCTGAGGAAAGCCCACACTTCCTCAGTGTTCTCCTAGAGGAGAACTGTGCCAAGCCCTGGAAGAGAGAGATGGTCTCTCCAAGTGAGGCAGCAGAGGTGGTCATTTTGGGCTGTGCTGGTGGCTGAGGCTAGCTGGCCTGCAGGATAGACCATGCCGGTAATGAACAGCGGTTTCAGATGCCCCAGAGCGTTGGGCATTCTGATCTAGCTATGAGGGAGAGACTGTGTTGAATGCTTCAGTGTTCAACTGAGAAAAAGAAAGACCACATGTATCCTACAAGCTCGGATCATTCATCAGGGGTAAGGGCTCGGCTCCGTGGATAAGATCAAAGCAGAAAGAGACCTTCTGTAAATGCATGAGTCACCAAGAATGCAACTGCCCACCAGAAAAGTCTCAGAGCATAGATAACGAAAAGACACAGAGTTTCTACAGGTCCTCTCTAAATACAGCTGGACCAGGGTGAGTCACCAGGAATACAAATGCCGGCCAGAAAAACCTCAAGACATGGATGATGACAAGGCACAGAGTTTCTACAACATGCTATTCATGCTGTGCGACAAACTACAGAAATCCACTGAAACATGTAAAAAAGCAGTTGTCAGGGTAAGACTTCTGCATAACTATGGTTAATATGTTCTGAAAAATGCAAGGCATCATTTATAAAAGGGATACAAAGTTGGCATTTCTCAATAAAAGGTTATTTACTTAATTGGACTTTTTCACAGTATCTTCACTGCAATAATTTCTGTTGTGGTGATATTTATGCTGTTAATTTTTCATCTATATTTTTTACTTTCCTGAAATTCTAAAAGACTATGTGGTATGTTCTTCCTTGTTTCTGTCTGCCATATAGTTTGCTTGTTTTGTATTATAATGTCCTGTTTGTGTGGTTTAAGATGGTTTTGCCTCTTTTGATATGTCAAAGGATCTTTAAAGCAATTTTCAAGTCACCCAATTACTATTTATTTAGTTTTTAACCATAGTTACATTGTTTCTCTCCTTCCTGCCTTCCCCCTTCCACCTTTCTCTGTGTCTTCTGTTTCTTCCTTCTCTAGCAGATGTTTGGAAACTCTTCCACCCAGCTCCCTCATGTTCCTCATGAACCAGGTCTTAGAAAAGCCCTTCACCATCTGTGGCGGTCTGAGGGACATCCCAGCTCTAGCCCCCAGGTCCTGGCATGGAATCTCTGGCCACTCCCTTTGCCTCCCCTGTGTAAGACTTCTTGAAGGTGCAATTAGCTTTCATTTGTCACTGTGTAATGTTTGTTTGGAGTACATCACAACCTTGACTTATGCACCTGGCGCCATTTCAACGGGTGGCGATAGGGTTCTTCGGAGTTAGAATAAAGCAATAAAAATGGAGAAAAAGGGAAAACCTCGGCAATTTTGGAAAGGAATGGAGTCTATAAAACCAAAGGCAAAAGCAACCTTGCAGAATGGCCATGCTCAAACTGATGATGTGTGTGCACAAGGGTACGGGTCAGCGATTCTGACCGCTGGTCACAGCGTGGGCAGACCGCAGGTGAGCCATCCCAGGCCTGGATGGAGGTGGTGGAAGCCAGGCTTCTCCTGCTGGAAGGGAATGTGCGGCGAAGCAGGGGAAGGAGGCGGAATGACCCCAGAGGTGATGGGTCGGCGCTGGAGACGTTGAGACAGACGCACGTGAGCTTGATAGGCACGTACCGGGTCTCACGGAGAAACATTCGTAGATCTGTGTGTTAGGTAGACTGCCCCTCGTTTGCACACACAAACCCTTGCTTTGTCAGCTGAGAGGGCCTAGAAGCAACAGCACCCCCCTGTGACAAGCGTATGTGACACTCAAACCTCGGTATCTCACGCATTCCCTGGGGAAATAATCAGGGCTTTGGGATGAAATGGTGGATTCTAGGGCCAGGACAGAAAATACACAATGAGCCTTGAGCATCCTGTAGTGTCCGAAAGTAAGAAAGCACTGAACACACACACGCACACACACTCACCTGCACACGCATGAGCGTGAACACACACCACTATACATGCACATGAACACACAGCACTCATGCACACATGCATACACATACCCACATGTCCACATTGCTGGGGCATGCTATGAAATAAGGAGACAACCACAAGAGCTCTGATGGCCAAAGGTGGACCAATTGAAGCAGCAAAATAAAGGGGTACTGGCTAATAGCCCAAAGTATAAAATGATGTTTTATGTCACATTGACATAAATGACTGAATAAGTAAATACACGAAGGGCAAGAGATCAATCCCCCATGCATAGAAAAATCCAAATAATCTCAGTAGCTGCTCCACCCTCGAGAAGGGCCATCGCGTGCCCACCCTTAAGTGAGGACCCCAACAGTGCCCTCCTTCCCAAGGGTGCAGCACTCGGAGAGGGTGAGGGGGTGACCTTCAGTGACCCTGACAAGCCCTGATCTCCAGCAACTGAGGTCAGGAAACAGTGACAATCATGAGAAAGGGTGGGCCCCTGAGATGGTGTGATGAGAATGGTGTCTTTTTTCTGTGGTTTCTTCCAAAATACATAACCCAAGTTGAATCACGAGGAGCCTATGAGACACATCTCCACAAAGAGGCATCCTGTAGAATGCCGAGCCAGTTCTCAAAACCGTCCAGAACAAGAGAAGTCTGAGAGACTGTCCCAACCAAATGGAATCCAAGGAGCATGACGAGTAAATGCAGCGTGGGAACCTGGACCAGCCTGAAGGATGCCAGGGAACACAGAAGGATGTCTGAGTTAAGTGTGAACATTGGTCAGTATCAGTGTCTCAATATGGTTCCTCAGCTGTGACAAGGGCACCCTCCTCAAGCAAAGTTGAGTAATAAGAGGCTAGGGCAGAGCACGGGGGAGCTCTCTACTGCCTTCCCAATTTCAGGTATAAAAATTATATTTTAAAATAAATGAAATGAATAAACTCATCCTCTAACTTTAAAAATAACTTTGTGATTCTGAACTAGGCATTTTTGTCTTTTCTCCCCACCACTGTTTCCTAGGATGCTGAGAATTAAATAATCGCACTTTGGGGTAATTTGTTTTCTTTAAATTAGCGAATAATCTCTATTGAATTCATTAGTTGAACTTACATTTAAAATTATACAGTAATGCTATTTCATAAAATTTTAGTTTGCATTACATCATTCAATTTTATATTTCTAAGAAGACATGTGTAGCACAATCCAGGTGACAGTCACCATTTTTTCCCAGCCACATTAAAGAAAGACTCCATTTCAAAGCTGGGTTAAAAGATTTGATATTGCATTCCACTGCTAAACGTGTCTCTTTATTATGCGTCTTATGCTAAACAATGGCTAAATGGGTCAAGTTTGAAATTCACAAAATGGAGTTGTTAACATTTCAATTTTACTCTTCTTTTCTGGGGAAATATTTTCCTACACAAAGTGATTTGCTTTTACTTCTGTACAATGAAAAGCGTTGCTTTTCTTCAAAAAGCACGTTGTCAGAACTCCTCAATAATAACATTGTTTATTTTTTGCCTTTGGCAGCTCATGAAGGATGTCAGCGCGAGTGACTTGGAAAGTTGTGCTCCTGAGAATTCAAAGAAAGTGCCCAGAGGTGCCGGAACAATATGCCGAGGGAATGGAGACCGATCCTGGAGGAATAAATTAATTCTAGGTCCTTTGTCTCCAAATAGCTACAAGCCTACTTTGCTTAGCATCGCAAGATACAAGTTTCTCAGTTAATGTTAAATGTGGGTCAAGGTTACATTTATGTTTCCTTTTTTGGAAGGGCATAGCTTTGCTTTAAATTATTAACAGAGAAGAAAACACAAATTGGCTGTGGAATTGGGAGGAGGGGATATTGCCGGGATTCAGGCAGTCCTGGGTCTGTATATTAATTCTGTTGTTATTAGATATGTCCCTTTGAACCGATTTGCTGATGTTCCTGAGCCAAAGTTTTCTCATCTGCAAAATAAGGATGATAATATGTGAAAGGACAGACCAAGAGTGGGAAGCCATTTTTCATCTTGTTCTTAAACCCTGACACAATGATGAGAAAGTAGAAGCTACGCTTTTGAAGAAATGCACACTTTAGCTATAATTAACTTGACCGACTTTGTCTTTTCAGAAACAGACTTCCAGGTATCAGAGGTATCTCATAGTGGTCATCAAGCTTGCCTAGAGTAAAGGGAATTTACAAGGCCTAAGACATCATGTGTTGGGCAAGGACTGTAAAAGTCATGAAACTTGTAATTACAAAAGTTATGACCGCTCAGAGGGAGAGCAGGTGAGGATTCCCGTCTTCCAGTAAATTGGGCCCTATCTACAGGGAAGCCCAGGATTCCCGAAGCTACCCACTGGGAATGCCTAGGAGATAAGGGGAGGTACACCCTCCATTAAGTCTAAGGAATGTTGTTTGGGAAGGTGCAGGAGAGTTAGAAATCCTTGTCACGCCCTTCTCTAGGGGCTGTGATAATGTGGGTGGACAATAATGGCTCTCTGTGTCACAGGATCTCCAAGACATCCATAGGTCTTCGACAAGAAAGTCATGTGCAACATCTCCAAGAGAAGGATTTAAGTCAGGATTCTGGGGGGCTATGAGGCTTACCTAGAGTGTAGGCCTACTCCCTGTCTGTGGGGGATGAACTTTTCTTAAATAAATCTTTTCTTCTCTCACTTCTGTGTGTCACTGTTCTTTGTAATTTACTCGGATCTCTGGTTTCCCGGTGCGCATCTCCAGCTTGCCAGCCCTGGCAGAGCTGTGCGCCTCCCTGCGCCTCTCCACCCTCACCCGGTCCGTCTGTACCCTAACAATATGGAGTTATGCAAGATTGCTATGAGAATTACAGGTAACGTGTAGAGTGAACATGTTTCAGAACGAGCACGTAAGTGATCGCTATTGTTAGTGGATACTTGCTGTCTTTTCCTTTTCTGGGAGGACTCTATTTTTTGGGGGGGTGTATATGAACATGACGATTGTGTAATTTCTAGTGCAATACTCTAACTCAAAAAGCTGAAGAAATCAAAGCTTTCATCTCACCTTTTGGGCAGAGATGTGAGAACAAGCCTGGCCAACCAAATGTGCTCTGGAGAGAATTTCAAGCATGCGCGAGTGTCATCACGTCAGAGGTCAGTCATCACAGCGATGAAGCTGGCGTATGCCTCGGCGTTTTGTTGCTTTCCTTGCACACAAGCTGGCGGGCACCTTTGATTTTTACCCTATGCGTTCTTGTTCCTCAGGTTTCTGTCAAACCTGAGAGTCCCTTAGTATCCTTTGAAAATTTGTTTCCCCTTTAGTTAGTTATTGGGGATTTAGGCTATTTTGTGATCTCGGGTGACTTCTCTGACGCTTTGGATTCTTGATATATAAAGTTGTATTCATAGTAACATGGGTTTCGGAGTTTCTGAAAATTAAATTAATGTATGCAAAATATTAACAAGAGTAGAGAATATAATTGTTTGTTAACATTGCTGTTATAACTGATTAAAATATTATGATACTTTGAGAGTGATTTTAATAAGCACTTTTCAGGACCAAGGAAATAAAACTTTGTTAGGAAAAACAGTTTTTTAAGACAAATATTACACCTTAAACAAAATTTTCACTCTCATTCTTTTTAACCATTGTTCTATGTTCTTCTGTGTTTTTGGTTGATGAGCTCTCTTCTTTACCAAACATATAAGTACTCGAATGTACCTAGAAGTACCTTCTAATACTCACAGGGGCTTGGCATTTCCTTCTTTGAACGACTCTTCACAGTCTCTCTGGAAAGACATATTTTGCACACCATACCATAAAGGCCAGAATGCTCTGATTTTCATTAGCAGTAGGATAGAGTTCAGCAGTTCCATGGGAGATAGTTTGTATCCAAGAAATTGGTGCTGAGACCCATGTGGAAGAGCCGTTCTTTATGTTTTCTTCTGGTGGCTTTACAGTACCAGGTCTTACATTTAAATCTTGTATTCATTTTGAGTTAACTTTTGTGTATGATGTGGATGAGGGTATCCATTTTCATCCTTCTGCATCTGGGTATCCAGTTTTCCTAACACCATTAGTTGAAAAGATTGACCTTTCTCCGTGGTGTGTACTTGGCAGCTTTGTTGAAAATTAATTGACCACAAATACTCAAACTAAAAAGATTCTCCACAGTAAAGGAAACAAGAAGCAGAGTTAAGAGACAGACCACAGGCTGGAAGAAAACATTCACAAACCATGCATCTGATAAGAAAGTAATACCCAAAATATATAAGGAACTCAAACAATAGCAAAAAACCAAAAAACCCATTTTCTTTTTTTTTTTGTTTGAGGTGGAGTCTCACTCTGTCGCCCAGGTTGGAGTGCAGTGGCGTGCTCACAGTAACCACAGACTAGACCTGCTGGGCTCAGATGATCCTTCCGCCTCAGCCTTCCAAGTAGCCAGAACTACTGGTGTGTGCTACCACGCCTGGCTAGTTTTTGATTTATTGTAGAGACAAAGTCTCACCAAGTTGTCGAGGGTGATCTCAAACGTGCGGGCTCAGGCAATCCACTCACCTTGGCCTCCCAAAGTGCTGGGATGACAGGCTGAGCCTCTGAGCCCAGCCAAATAACCCATTTTAAAAAGGGGCCAAGGAAACTAGCCGGGTGTGGTAGCGTGCGCCTGTAGTTCCAGATACTTGGAAGGCTGAGGCGGAAGGATCGCCGCAGCCCAGCAGGTCGCGACTGCGGTGGCTGGTAGCGGCCACTGCACTCCAGCCTGGGTGACGGAGTGAGACTCCAACAACAACAACAAAAAATGGGCCAATGAGGCTGGGCGTGGCCGCTCTGCCTGTTATCCCAGCACTTTGGGAGCCCGAGGCAAGAGGATTGTCTGAGCCCAGGTGGTTTCTAGATCAACCTGGGCAATTCGGTGAGATCTTGTCTCTACAATAAATTCACGAAAAGTAGCCAGGCATGGTGGCATGTGCCTGTAGTTCCAGCTACTTGGAAGGCTGAGGCAGAAGGACCGCTGGAGCCTAGCAGGTCGAGGCTGTGTGAGCGTGCCACTGCACTCCAACCCGGGTGACAAGAGTGAGACTCCAACTTAAATAATAATAATAATAATAATAATGATAATGGGTCAAGGATCTGAACCAACATTCTTAAAAAAGTTCCCACAGGTGGATGAAAAAAATGTTCAACATCACTAATCATTAGGGAAATACAAATTAAAATCACAAAAAGATATCACTTCACACTTGTTACAATGGTTATTATCAAAAAGAAGAAAGATAACATGTGTTGGCTAAATTTAGAGAAAAAGAACCCTCATACCCTGTTGTGAGAATGTAAATTAGCACAGTCATTTTAGAAAACAGCATTGAGGTTCCTCAAAAAACTAAATATAGAATTACTAAATGACTTGGTACGTTCACTTCCGGGTGTAAGTCCAAAAGAGCTGAAGTCAAGATGTCAAAGTGGTGTCCGCACTCCCAGGTTGGTTTCTGCATTACTGACAAGAAAGACAAGTACCGCATGGTGTCACTTATGAGTGGGATCTAAAAAGTCGATCTCATAGAAACAGAGTAGAAAGGGGAGTCTCAGAGGCCGGGGGAAGAGGGTGTGGGGAGGGGGAGAAAGGTGAAAAGGAGAGATGCTGATTGAAGGTGAAAGTCTCAGGCAGGAGGAATGTTTCCATAACCTGCTGCAGTGTGGGGGTGACCACAGTTCATAATAGCGTTTATTTCAAAATTGCTAAAGATTAGATTTGCAACATTCTCACAACAAGATGACACGTTGAGAAGGGATAGATGTGGTAGTTAGCTTGACCAAATCTTTCTGTAATGTATGCACAGATCAGAGCTTCACATGGTGCCCCATAAATATACACAATTGCTATGGACCAATTGAAAATAAAAAATTAATTAAAACACAATCAAAGTAAATCAAATAAATAAATAGTTTGCTATCTTGGTCAAAAATGACTCTTGCTTTCCTCATGGCAGCAATAGATTTTAGGCAACACTAGGTTTGAGGAAAGCAAATTGAAGGACGTACTCCTTTATTATAAGTTAGGCTGTGGGGAGATTGGTGAGAAAGCCTTTTTTATATCTTACATATTTTACCCAGTTTTATTTCCAAATAAACTCCTCCCGAGCGAGGACTAGAAAACACGAAACAATGTGCAGAAAATCAATAAGTACAAATCAAAAATGTTGGACGTTGTCAATAAAGTGATGTCTCAGGCGGAATAACTTGGAATGACCGTGTAATACGTGTACACATAGACCAAAAATGAAACCTCATTGAATAAGTTCAATGCATATTATTAAAAACAAAGACCACATTTAAAATATTTTAGTGAATTATAGAAGACATGTTTATCTCTCCGACACACGCTCCCTGCATTTGTGCCTGCCCTTTCATGATGAAAATCGACTGTATCCCCATGTCTCTAGACCTTAAACTCTAAAAAAACAAACATCAGAAAGCGTGAAGTCAAATTGCTGCCCAGAAAACAGTTCTTCCTCAGACTTTGGCTACTTGATGTCGTGGACTTTGGCAGTGTCTTCCACTCATCGATGAAACTTGAGTTAAAAAAAGCTCCCCAAGCAAAATTAACCCTTCTTCCATTACAAAGTGGGATAAGTACACACGGGAATGACCAGTGCCTGTCAGACCCCAGCGGGTCCACGCGGGGGACCATGAAGACCGGAGACGTGGGGGGGTGCACAGGTATGACGTGGGGGTAAAGGCATTCTAAGAGGCGTCCCATCAGGTGTCCTTCCTGGAGACGTAGAAGGCGAAACCCAGCTGCCATCTTTGACCCATTTTCCTTGTCTTTCCAGCCTGGGAGGCATCCACTGAGCACCCACCCCCACTGATCTTCAGTCTCCCCAGGCGAAGTAACCTCCTGTCAGGAACGTCAATGCTTCTCAGAGCATCATATGGAGATGCCTCCAGGAACACAGAAACCCAGTTCGAAAGTGGCAACACAAATGTCAGAGTTATTACAGTGTAAGAGACAAGAACAATGCATTGTCAATGAATTTTGTTAAATCCTTTGCTGCCAACTTTGTAAAAACATAGGCAGGCCTCTCGGAAAATGACTCAGGGTCAATACCTAATGTTTCAGTCTAAATAAAACAGCATTTATCCATGACACCTACGGAGGTTTAAAACAAGGGCTCTTGTGCAGCGCTTATAATTCGGTGGAGTGAAAACAAAGGGGCTGCCAAGCTCTTGGTTTTGCTTACTTGTGTAAGTCATCTTCATGAAGAACTGTTTCTTTTTTGCATTATAAAACTTGCATCTTTATTTCCAAAATCTAAATTCATCTTCATTATTTTGAAGTTTAATACACAGCAATCTTTGTACAGTATAGTATTAATCATTATAAAATATAATTCAGTATAATCCATTTATATTTTAGAAATCTTTCAGAAGTGAGGGAAGAGATTGGCACTGGCCGTTAGATGGGGTTTTCAAGGAAGTAACAATATAATCTCATTTTGTCCTATTATCGCATAAACTTACATTATTAATACCTTAGGGTAAAGGAGAAAGTTGAAACTGATTTCAGCTTATTTCTAGATCTCCTCAGAAACAGCATTCACAATATTTTATGACATGTGGTTGGGTATAGTATTCATGGCGGTTTTTTAAATTATTCAAATTTGTAGTTATTTTCTTACCAGGTATTTCTGAAGGTTTTTCTCAGTTTCTCGTAACCCCGTACTTATATTTACAGACAAATTAATTCATGTTGCTTCCTAGAAAAACTCAATGAACATAAGAGGGAAAGGCAAAAGCAAAGGTCAAATCTCCTAAGGGTACAATGATTGTTCAGTTTGTACAGAGTAAGGGACTAATACGAACATATAAGGACAGGGCAGATAGTGGACAGAATACAGAGTAAAGATAGAGGTCTTGACAAAAGGCAGATATCTGAAGGCTTCTGGCCAGAAGGAAACATAACCAGAGGTGTTTGAATGAGAATGAGAAAATACCGAAGGCTGAGAGAGAAGTTAAGAAAGAATTTCAAGCAACCAGGCAAGAAGGATCGAAGGCCAAAGGGTCAGGGAAGGAGTGGGAATGGAAATTGACTGACTCTAATGACCTCTCAGCCATAAAGTCTACAACTTTGAGAAAATGTGACCTTTGCTACAAAGAACTATGTGAAGGTGGCATAAGAAACTTTAGTTAATATACATTTCCCAAATAAACCTTCATGAAGAACTATTAGCACTGTGCGAGACTTGACACATACGAAAAAGAGAAGCAGAATTGCAAAATAGTTACAGAGGGTGTATAATTACAAATTGTTGAGATGTTTGTGGCAATATCTGAATCATCCGGTAGAAGTAATGCTGGAAGAACGGAAAAAGGCCATGCTTCCCACAAAAGTTATTGTTTAATATGGTTCTACAGTCACTGCAAGTTGGACAAAAGCCGATAAAGGTAGACATAGTACACAAAGGAATGCTACAGAATTATTGCACGTTTTAAATGTTCATGGTACTGTGTTCATTCTCTCTCTCTCTCTCTCTCTCTGTGTGTGTGTGTGTCTCACTGTCACCCAGGATGGGTGACAGTGGGTACAACCATGACTCACCTCAGCCTCGACCTCATGGGCACAGGCAGTCCTCTTGCCTCAGACCCCCAAGTAGCTAGGATGACAGGTGCCGCTGCCACACTTGGCTAATTTTCATTTGTCTTTAATGATGAGCTATTTTCATTGATGGTCTCAAGGCAAAGTTCAAGTTCTCCTAATAGTACAGGAGACTCCCCCCTTGGGGAATAAAGGTACTTCTTTAACTGGATATATTTCCAATATTTCCTACACACACAACATTTTTCCATTATGATTTTTATTCAACACTTACAAGAACAAATTTGAAAACTTATTTTGGCATATCTTTTGGAATGCCCGTATAACTTTCTGAAATTAGTTTATTGATAAGACTAATAATATTAGGACATTTCCTAAAAAAATCTTTGCATTTATGAAATAAATCTGACATATTTTTGGTGGAATATTCCATTAAGAATGTATTATCTTAAATGATATAGTATTTTCATTCATTTTTCTTAATCAGGTTCAAAAACCTAAAACTGTACTCTGAGGTTATTATTTTATCCCCGAGATTCACAAAAATGAAAAGTTGTCTCAATTGTACTGATTTTTTAAAATGTATTATTTGGCTACATTGGCTGTCTTTTGACAAATTTTTCCTTATTCGAGAAACAGTCCATGAAAATCTTTGCCAATTGCACCCATTATGTTAGATGTGGAGGGAGATGACTTTTCATATTTTATCTGTGTCTGTTTCATTTTGGCCTTGTTTTTCCAATTCAAGTGTTTTTTGTTTGCTTGCCGTTGGGCCATTGGATGAAAACATTTGGAAGTGTTTGTTGAAGTTACCCTGAATGAGACCACAGAGCAGTAATTGCAAGCGGGGAGTTAGAGCCTCACTCAAAATGAGACATCAGTTCTTGCAAAATCGTCTGTGTGAACAAGAGCAAGTGGCTTAATCTCTCCTGCTTCAAATTCTTCATGTGCTAACTGAGGATATTTATTTCATAGAGTCGTTGAAAAGAATAAATGAGACAATAAATATAAAACAGTTGGAATAGTGTCTGGTCCAAAGCAAAAAGTAAACAATCAATAAAGCTTTGCTACTATTCTTTAGCAAGGCAATGATTAAAATGTGATAACATTTGAAAAGGAATTGAAGATCAAGGGATCAGTTGGTAGGGCAATGATAGGGAAAGCCTGCACAACCATATGCATTTCTGGAAAATAAAGCTGCTCATGCAGAAGAAGTGAAATGTTAGAAAGTTTCCAGCATCAGAGGTAAATTAAGGACAAATATATTGACATTAAAATCTCAAGAAAAAAACCTACAGAAACAAATTGTTGGGTTTTTTTCCATTACATTCACTGAGTTGGAAATTCTGCTTTCATGATTAAAAATAAACTCATTTCCTTACACAATATTATTTCTACAGCCAGGAATTGAGGAAAAAAACAAATGATTCAGGTTTCTAGTTAGTTTCATAAGCAATTTTTAGAAAGTAACTTCTAAATGAAAGCACATTTCTTTGAAAATAAGCATACAGTTACATTTGCAAGAAAAGACGTAACATTGTTAAAGAAGGTGCCCTGGGGGTGGGGGGGTCTCAGCACTTTTCCAGGTGCTGTAAAATGCTTTACTGGATTTTAACTTACTATTATGTAATGACAGTAATACTGATAATAGATGAACTTATCTTAACCAGACTAGATTTTAGCTGATTTCAAAACCCTGAGCTGAATGCCTTCTTAAAATTACAGTGGAACTCAGAGGCCATCTCTTTTAGGTGCTGATCTGCTGACTTCGGGTGTCAGATAAGATGAAGTGCTGCTTTCGACTTTCCTGGGGCTTGACCAAGTCACCGAGGAAACCCAAGCCAGGAGCCGGTAGGAGTCTGGAGGCCTTGACCAGACTCTTGGTTCCTCGCTTTTCTGCTGTCGTTACCTCCACTGCAAGCTCTGGTATCCAGCAGCTTCAGGGTCTAAGTTAAGGTTCTTGAGGGTTTTGACCTCCAAACCTCAAATTTTTCTTGACATCTTAATTGAGATATAACTGGTTCCTGACTTGCTTCCTTTTGATGTATTTGCTATTTTCAAATCTTGACCTCTAATTCCAGTTTCAAGCAACCTATTTTCTCTAATTATTTCCTTCTTTCCTCCCGTCCTTTCCCCTCCCTCCTTCCTTCTTTCCCTTCCTTCCATCAGGGCTGCACTGTGTCACCCAGGCTGGAGTTCAGTGGAGTGATCACAGTTTACTGCAGCCTCGACCTCCTGGGCTTAGGTGATCCTTCCACCTCAGCCTCCTGAGTAGTTGGGACTACAGGTGTAAGCCACCAGCCACAACTAATTTTTTAATTTTTTTGTACAGATAAGGTCTTGCTCTGTTGTCCACACTAGTCTCCAAATCTTGGGCTCAAGCAATCTTGCTGCTTCAGCCTCCAAAGTGCTGGGATTACAGGCATGAGCCACTGTGCCCGGCCCTTTTGTCTAATTTCTAGAATTGTTTAAAAAGTTTCTTAGTAGGGGAAAGGTGCAGACAACAGTCAGAAGGACGTCCCCAAGATGGCTCTGCCTCCCAAAGACAATAAAGGCCCTAAGCGGTTTTTCCCGCCAGTGCGAAACTTGAACCTGTGCTCAAACAACCTCTTCCTATAGAAATGCTGCCTCATAGTCTCCTCCAATGGGACCCAGGCACGGCGTGGGCCAGCCCCTACGAGGCTCAAGGTTCATAAATATACCCTTCTCCCTGCATAGCTCTCTCTCTCTCTTATTCCCTCTCTCTGTCCCCGTCACTCTCTCTCTCCTTTTCTCTTTCTCTCTCTCTCTTGCTTTTTTTCTCTGTCCCCACCACTCTCTCTCTCTATCTCTCTCCCTCTCTTACTCTTCCTCTTTCACTCTCTCTCACCCTCTCTCCCCCTCTCTCACTCGCTCTCTCCTCTCTTGCTTTTTCTCACACTCTCTCGCCCTCTCCCCCCCCTTGCTTTCTCTCTCTGTCCCCGCCACTCTCTTACTCTCTTCCTCTCTCGGTCTCTCTTTTTCTCTCTCTCTCTTGTCCTTTCTCGGTTACAGTCCCTTCGTGTAACTGCCCCTTTAATAAATCTCTCGGTTCAGACTGGCGTGGAGTCCGTTACTGGGTGCCCCCAAAACTTCTTTCAGTATGTAGTGCCATAAATAAAGGAGCATAGAAATTGCCCAAAGGTTTTGAGTAATGTTGAAATTCCTTTGATCATATTTATGATGTCTTGATATTTGGAGTCACAGAAATAAAAGTAAATCTTCAAGTCACTTTTTTGCTAGGTCGCATCTGGATAGCTTTGCTTTTTATATTTTGCTATAGTTACACTCCTGTTTTACTTAAGCACAAATGAGTTAAGCCTGAAACTGCAGCGGGTCTGAGATGCTACCCTACTTGCAAACTAAAAAATTGCCCTGCCACAATTTCCTCTGCATATTCTGTCAAAAGACACAACACTCCTGGGTCAGAGAGGAACGTCACATCTTACTCACAGAAAAAGGCAGCAGCCCAAACAATTATCCACATTGGTTCCCCACGCCTCTACTCCCCCAGGACAAGGTGTTGAAGGCAAGATACTCACCTGAGAGCTCACGGATCATCCCACCGGAGCCTCAAAATTAGGACACTCTGAGTTCTTGTTCAACTGCTCTCACAGGTTGTCATTGCTTCGGCAGCTATTTGCCCTCACCGCTGAGTGAATGTTCTCCCAAATCCACAAATATTCTGCCAGAGGCATCATGCAGTCTGGGGGTCAGTGTGCCCATAGCCAGGTTGTCACACCTCCCTGGTGCACTGTGGGGGCCTCAGGAGTGTGCCACCAAATCGTGATGGGTGTAACACGGACTCTTTTTGATGCATCTGATGATACAAGCTGATATTAGTACCAATTAAGTAGAAAAGTTAGCAAGTTTTGCAGCCTGGCCCATTAAAATTGAGTGTTCGTGGGAACATGCAGATCTTCGCTTTCTTTTTGTCCAAAAATCCAGGGGTTTTATGCTGTCATAAAGGGTTGATTCAGGGGAGTCTTTTGGAGACTGCATGCTACAGAGATGATTGCGCTGTAGTTGCCACTGATCTGTTTTGAGTTGTTCTGAGTCCTCACAAATACTCTATTCAAGATTCTGCTGAAATTAGGGAAACACAGGGATGCCCTAGGAGGGAAAAGTTGGAGGATTGAAGGATGTGTTTGGCGCTTGCTTACAGTACATGAGTTTTAGCAGACGTTAGTTCCCATCTCCTGGACTCATGTGCCAGGATCAAAGAGGTTATTTAAAAACATTATCGCGTAGGAGCAGACATTATTAGTGATTTTATAGACTAAGTTATGTATGTTTAATGAAGTATGTTTGAAGCTTTGGTCAATTATTTAGTTATCTATTTCCTTATATGGAATGATGCTTTCCATCACAGAAGGAAAAAGTGAAAAACTCTAACAAGACAGCTCTCGAGAATGAGAATAACCATATACTTTGAGGCAATTTTTAAATAAAATTTTTATATCTACTATGATCTTGTTCAAAAATAGAGACTATAAATTGGTCTTATTTTCCTTACATACTTCTCAGAACAGTGGAAACCAAGTTTGTCAGGGTGGATGCCTCAGTGGTAAGTTCCCTTGTTTTTCCTTGCATATTTATTTGAACTGAAGAGTTCACTTGAATCTGCATTTCTGAGGAACTCACCTATAAGTGCTCTGATGTGACAGTCATGGTGGAGGCATTCAGTTCCATCAGGGCATTTACAAATAAGCACACCATTCTTTATTTTTTTCAACATTATTGCAACAGTTTAACGACTTAAATAGCCTAAGGTGTTCTGTAATCTTCCACAAACATACTGATTATGTTTCCTTTATTTCTTCTTGGATTAAGCAATGCCCTGATATCTATGTTTGGGATTGACAACCCCAACTGTGGGACATTGATGAGAAACAGGACATTCCACAATTCTTACTCTCTCTCTTTTCTTTATGCCCTTCTTCTCTACTTTTATCAAGTCTTCTACTCCTTGTATAAAAAAATCACCCTCAAACCATTGACTTGTTAAAATAACAAATAAAAAAATAAAAATTCCAAAAATAATCTAATTTTAGATAAAAATGTGCTCAAGAAACACAAGAATTTGTTATTATTCTCCTTTTCAGGAAAGAAAATTTAGGAAAAATATAACTTTGCTGAAGACTCTACTTGTTAGTTATTAAAGAATTTGTGGTTGGAATTTTTTCTCTCTATTCACACTCTTTCTGGTCATCTATTCTGAAAACAAAATGCTAAGGATGCACTCTGCTCTTTCAGACTTCCCTGGCTTCTCTCGCTGTTTACACTTTGGTAAGAGGAACAGAAAATTTTGGGACCATTGTCCTCGCTCCCGGGGAAGCACTTGTCTTAGGAGGCAGCCAGTGTCCATCTGCCCAGGCAGCTTGTGCCCAGCTCTGAGAAACAGTCCTTGATGTCCCAAAAGTCCTCTAGTAGGGCATCTTAGGGAAGGGACCAGTACTTTGGGGTGGGCATATTGACTGAGGCAGGTTGCAAAAGCGCCCCATGTCTCTGCAAAAGCAGGAACGATTTTTCTAAGAACTGTAAACCAGAAATAACAACCTTTGTGACAAGATGAAGGGTGGTCATTTTTAGCAGAGTTAAATGAATGTCTCCAGAATAAAGCCAAACTCACCTCGCCGGGGAGATTCGTGTCTGTCCCAAGCCATGTGTACTGCCTGTTCCTACACACATCTGTCAAATTGTCCATCTGTAGAGGAGGTCAATTATCTCCCAGACAGAAGATGGGACTTTAAAAGGTTCCCTCCTTGATTTAACGGTAGCATAAAGGTGTCTTGCCTCATGGACAACTCTTGTGGACTTGTTAGACAAGAGTAAGATTATTTGTGCTAATGCTATCAATAAAGGCGAATTAAAGTGGTCCTGAACTTTTAACAGTCTTGCAGGTATGAATTTGGGTATTAAACGAGGACAACTCAAACAAAAAATGAGGGTAAAAGTGCATTTTGTTCGAAATTTGAACATTGCAGAAGGTATCCGTGGTTTTTAATTCCTTGCATGTGAAGATGGGCCCAAAGAAGTCATACTATTACATTGAGATGACCGAGGGAAACGCCATCCAGCCCTTGGCAGCACGCATGTTCAGAGCCGGTGTCAAGTCCCGTCATCGTGTGCAGGAGAAGCGGATTTCTCACGGCCACACATGCATCTCATTCCGGAGCGGCTTGAACTGTCTTTGGTGTTGTGATCCGTGAACTGAGAGCAAATGACATGCAGTCAGCTCTTGTTTGAGATCATCTGAAAACATGCCTTTTCCTCGGATTTCTTATCATGAGCCCACGAGAGGTCACTGCATAGTGTCAGCTTGTCAACCCCATGGGTTCTCCAGGGAGAGGTACCCTGGGGAGCTTTCCTGCATTCTTGTTGAGTTGCTGTTCCCAGCCTTTGTTCCCTGATGAAATGGCTTTGCCATGAGTTTAAAAATACAGTTGTAAATGTGCTGAGAGAGTCAAACGGGATGCAGTGTGTACTTCAGGTCTCGGCCTGACGAAGGGAGTTGGCCACACACACAACACACTGTCTGACATTATTGGGTCCCAGCCCTCCCGTTCCCCAAATCCACCCCCTTTTCTGTGAGTCCCCGCGCTTTGTCTCGCCGAAAGGATAGTGATTGCTGCATCCCATGCCTCCGTCTGCCCTGTGGCTGCACTTGGTGGAAAGGGTGAAAAAGGCCAGAAGTGCCGATTCCAACCCAGCCTCCCAGGTTCCTGCTGGCTCTTCTGCCATCTCCAAGCGAGACCATGGCCAGGCTAGCCCACAGTGCCGTGACCAGGATGTGAGGCCGGTGGAGTGGAGCTGCCCCAGCCAAGCCATCCCTTACCCAGCGGAGCCATCCCACTGAGCTCAGCCAGGAAATCTGAGAAAAGGGAAAGCCATGTTTGCATTCCACTGAGATTTGTGTTTTTGTACAGCAAATACATCCTGATGCAAATCATGTGACTCTTTAAATGCCGTCATTTAATTTTAACTCTGATTTCTCACTGGTGTCCTTCTTCCTATGCAGCCTTCTGCTGCCGCATGGAGCGACTGTGAAGTGTGGAAGGCCGTGTGGACGCATGCGTCACCTGGGAGTGTGGATGGTGGCTGGCCTCTGTACATCCAGTATGGAAATACTCACTCTGGGGTTTAATGAATGCTCTGAAGGAATGAAGGTGAGATCCCCTCAGGGGTGATCATTGCTCTTAGGTAAACAGAGCACAGTGAGGGGAAAGGGAACTTGCATCTGTGAAGGAAACAACGGAGCACATTTACCATTCTTTAGAAAAACTGTGGGATGAGCACTGCTCCCGCCTCTGCCCTGCACTCAGCTGTGGAAATCCCTGTCCCTACTTAAGTGACTGAAGTGAAGCCCTGAGCCACACCACGTGGGTCAGGGTCATGGTCCTGCCCCAGCCCTTCCCCCACTTGGTTTTGCTTGTGTGTCTAGGGCTGTGGTGTACCCTAGATGACGGTGTAGATGGATGCCTGTTCTCAAAGCCTAGCATAAAGTGTTTAGGATATTATGGAATACATGCGGAGGATGTGTACTGAGTTGTCTACTCAGAGCTTCCTTCTGCATCTTAAAGTTTGCTTTCCTAATCTCTTCCTTTATCTGGAGATGCCAGGTGCTTCGACTGACAGAGCCTTGCTGGACCACCCGCTTTCCCCCCGGGGGGTGGCCAGGCCAAGCAGCCTGCGCCCACAGAGCCTGTGTGGGCTTCCATGTGGCAGAAAATGTAACAAAGGAGAGATTCTGTGACCTGCAAAAATCCTCTCACTCCACAGGACCAAGGTAGTCCACAGACCTGTCCATTGCTGGGGGATTATCGTGACATCACAGAACTTACTGTGTTCTTATCATCAGGCTCCTGGCTTCCTCCTTTATTCACGAGTGTTTGCAAGCACCTTGTGGGGAGACTTTATACACCCCATTTTGAACAACTCAGGACTCAATGAATATTTATTGATCACCCCTCAGGCATTTGCCCTCATTCCCTGTTTTGACTTTGTCTCAACGTTACTCTGCATTAAAAGATGCTGTTTGATATTTTGTCTTCAAGAATATTTTTGCAGCAGTTACTAGGCTAATTATTTGGTAAATAAAAACAAGAATATGACTTTAGAAAGTAAAAATAAATTAATAGCATTTTTTAATTTTTAAGAGCAAATTAGGATCCTGGAAACCTCTTGCCAGATCAGGGCGATTCAACCCCACCTCTGAAGCTTAGATAGAAAAATACTGATTTTGACAAAATTATAAAGATGGTTACTTTCCTGACTATCAGGAGAAGACCAGCCACGACCATGGCAGGTGTTGATTTTCTCTTCCTGGGGCTGCTGTTCTGTGCTGGGAAAGCCTGAATTCTCACTTAATTTTTTTGAAGGGCGGACAAATGTTTCCCCAGATCGGCTAATGGTGACAGAACATATTTGACGAGTCGCCGCCTGATGGGATCAGAGGCTCCAAGCGTGTTTTCAAGTTAAACTTTAAAAACCTCTCTCCGCAGGAGCGCTCCCTCCTGCTCAGAGCAGTCTGGCCAGCGCCACGGCTGCAGGAGGGGAGCCCCTCCACTCAAGTGGATGGAGCTTTTTAATTACTGAGGTCGCCCAACCCTCCAGCTTAATGACCAAGACAAAGCGCTGTTTCAGAGCCCTCAGTGGTAATCATAGAGCTTCCAGAAAAGACAGACTCTTCGCCAAGCGGTTACTGCCTCTGTCACATAAAACGCCGCACTCCCCTCTCGCAGCTGAGTGGCAGTGATGAAAAGTTGAGACAAAAGTATCTGTCATGTTAAGATAGCATCGTCCTGGGCCACCCACGGGCTCAGATTCTGCTTTCCGTTCACATCTGCTCAACTGACGACAGAAAAGGTGGCTGTGCTTGTTGATTTTTGATTTCAGTTCTCCTCCCCCAAACAGAAAAAATGGAAAGGTGACCTTCACAGCGCAGGCGGGGCAAGGGGAGAGGGACACGCCCCCTCCCAGGAAGTGGAAGAAAATTGAAGAGATGTTTCCACCGCTGAAAATGCCTTTTCTTCCAGTGTAAGACACTGGGTTGTGAGTCAGTATTTAGTATCAACTACGTGGTATTCACTTGGCTTCCAAGCAAAACAAATAGAGAGGAAATAAAACAAAGCCCAGTTCCTCAGAAGTCAATGATTGAAGACCTAAGAGATAGTATGTGACCTTAAGTCAATAAACGTTTTCAAAGGAAATACAGTTCAGAAAAAAAGAAGCCAAAACCTTGGAAAGAATGATAAGAAAATGTGTTTGACCTTTTTCACCTTGGATCTGACCCAAACTGCCAACTGTCCAGTCCACGGGGCCTTTGTAATCCGTATTGCTGCAAACCTGCTGCCCTGTTCCTGGCGTGAGAACCTTCACGCCACCCAGTTGCCTGCCATGGCAAGGGTACCCCCCCTGTTGAACTTACTGAAAAAAGAATTGACACAAGCAATGAGTATATTAAATATTTTATTGGTGTTCCTCTGCAGTTTTTCTTTTCTGTGGTCTTACTGTGGCGTGGCGGCTGATATGGGACTGGGACCCAGATTCCCTGCCAGTCAGCCAGCCAGCCAGTCAACCTCTCTGTGTGGTCCCCGAGCCGAGGTAGCCACCACGTCAAGTGGCCTTGACCTTCGGCGTCATTGAGAGGAACAACCACAGAGGGCATAGATGGGTTTCTAGACATTTCCGTCTGACAGGAAACTTTCAGAATGGCAACTTAAGTTCCAAAAACATCCGCAGAAAT
Organism: Carlito syrichta; assembly: GCF_000164805.1. Taxonomy (NCBI): domain Eukaryota; kingdom Metazoa; phylum Chordata; class Mammalia; order Primates; family Tarsiidae; genus Carlito; species Carlito syrichta. The sequence continues at coordinate 223,443 of NW_007249740.1, forward strand.
GTTTCTGAGAATGGACATGTAAAACCTCAACATGAAACACGTGCTGTTTAAAGGAAGAGTATTGTGCCTGATTATTGTTTCAAATAAAGGTGAACTCCTATGAGGTCTTTATCCCCCACAGCATCCTTTACTCAGATGCAAGCAGTTGCATGAAATTTGCAGAACTATATTGCGGAAAGCACTATGCTGAACAGAAATTGAGAATGTAAGGCAATTAATTGCCCTCCCCATCAATGAGAACAGCATATAACCTAATCTGACCCGACCTGACCTAACCTAACCTATCTTCACCTGACCTGACCTGACCTGACCTAACGTAGCCTAACCCAATCTAACCTAAACTTCCCTAACCTGATCCGACCTGACCTAACCCAATTTAATCTAACCCAACCTAACTTCACCTGACCTGGCCTGACTTGACTTGACCTAACCTAACCTAACCTGGCCCAACCCAACCTAATCTAACCTCACCCAATCTCACCTCACCTAACATAACATAACACACGCAACTAGTAAGTGTTCATCGAATGAATAAGGCATGCCTGAAACTCCTCACAAATTAGACTTTACACTCTTCACTATCTTAAGATTGGTATCATCAATTCTACTTTATAAAAGAACAGCAGGAGACAGTTTCACTGGACCAAAATGTGGGTAGGGCTGTTCTTCCCTTGCAGGGGCTGTAGGGGAAAATGTGATCTTTCCTCTTCCAGCTTTTGAAGGCTACCAGCATTCTTGGCTGTGGTCACGTCACTTCGGTTTCAAGGTCAGCATCTTCAAGTCTTCCGCTGGTGTGCCTGCAAGTCACCATCTCCTCCTCTGTGTGTCTGATCTCCCTCTCTTTCTCTTCTAAGAATACATGTGATCAGACTTGTGGCTAACTCAGAGAATACAGAATAATCTTCCCATCTCAAGATCCTTAACTCAATCATGTCTGCAGAGACCCTTTGCTGCCATATAAAGTAGCATTCAAAGTTTGAGGTTGGGTGCTGTGGCTTATATCTGTAATCCCAGCACTTTGGGAGGCTGAGACGGGAAGATAACTTGAGGCCAAGAGTTCAAGTTCAGCCAGGGCAACATAGCAAGATCCTGTCCTTAAACAAACAAACAAATAAATATATAAACAAGACTTGGCAGTTCACATTTGTAGTCCAAGTTACTTAGGAGGCTGAGGTGGGAGGATCATGTGAGCCCAGGAGTTTGAGGCTACAGTGAGCCATGATTGTGCCATTGCACTCCAACCTGGGCAACAGACAATGTATATAAAAAAATAGAGGGATTGGGGTGCAAACATCTTTGGATGGAAAAGAGCTTACTTCAAGACTTACTAGAAAGCTACAGGAATCAAGACTGCATGGTATTATTGGCAAATGAATAGGCAATAGATCAGTGGAACACAATAGAGGGCCCAGAAGTAGAACCCACACAAATACATCAATTGATCTTTGACAAAGGAATGTAGGTAATTCAATGGAGAAACAATAGCTTGATTACTGTAGCTTTACAATAAGTCTTGAAATGGGATTCTGGGTGTCATTTGACTCTGTTCTTTTCACTATTGTGTGGGTGACTTTATGTCTTTTTCCTTTTCATGTACAATTTATAATCACTCTGTCAATAGCTACAAACAACTTGCTGAGATTTTGATTAATTGCATTGAACATATATTGGTCAAGTGACAAAGAATGATATCTTAGTAATATTGAGTCCGGTCCATGAACAGAGAGCATATCTCCATTTACTATGTCTTCTTTTATTTCTTTAACTAGAGTTTGTTGTTTTCCACATTTAGACCTACACATATTTTGCTAGATTTGCACATAAATGTTTTATTTTTTCTGGTGCTATTGAAAAAGTATGTGTTTTTAAATTTTACATCCCAATTGTTCATTGCTGGTGTATGGTAAAGCAATTGACTTTTGCATATCGGTCTTGGATTTTATGAATTTACTGTATTTGCTTGTTACACGCGTTCTTTTGTCACTTTGGGGAGAGTTTCTGTAAACACGACAACGATGTTTGTGAAGAAAGACCATTCTGCTTCTTTCTCCCCAAATGGTTTCATTTTTATTTCCTTTTCTTGTGCCACTGGGGCACTTCAAACTTCTGGTGGGAGGTTGAACAGGATGAGGAGAGGCACCCGGGCTCGATACTAACTTTGGGGAGGTGACTCCCCACTGGCCTGCTGGTTCCCTGCATGGGGCCTCCGAGCTTCCCGCCAAGCAGTCCTGCCTCCAAGCTCAATGGGGCTCCTCACGTCTGGTGCAAGAGTTCTCCCTCTCTCTCTCTGTATGTAGTGACCTGTGCGTCAGTCAGTGCTGTGACGACTTATCGGAGCTTGTTATACATGCCCCTGGTCAAGATCCAGATCAGGGTGCAGAAGCCATGTTGGGGCAGATCCTGATGGAAGCATGGGTTGTCTTGTCTTGTCTGGGAAAGGCTTGTTCTTTGCTTCAAGCAGGTGGAGCTTTGAGGCAGAAAAGCCTGAGATCCACAAATATATTTGGTAATCCTGTATGTGTTTTATATATATAGATATTATCTATCTATCTATCTATCTATCTATCCATCTAGAGAGATCCACACATATATAGGGTACATATGAAGGACCCCCAAAATACTGGAATTCATGTATAAAAAATTGTGGATTCACTCCTACCTGTTTAAACTTCAGTCCCCCCAAAGTCCTCTCTGTCTGACGCAATATGTCTATCAAGATGCTGCTTCCATTACTCAGAACGGTTTTTGCATCCATCCATTTCGATGCCTTCTAGTGCCGCTGCCGTTTTTTCATTTCACCTCTTCCACATCGGCAAGATGTTTCCTTTGCGGACTTTTTTCATCGGTGAAACCAAAAAAAAGTCACTTGGGGCGGGATCAGGTGAAGAGGGAGGATGGGGCATGGGGGCATGCCGTCTGGCATCAAAGACTGCCCAGTACTCCGCACGGTGTGGGCAGGCCAGCTCGTAAATCACTCGTCGTGAAGTGGGCAGACGTGCTGAATGGCTCTCAGTGAAAAGAAAATACTGAAGCTGAATGCAGCCGCTCACAGCAATGCTAGCTGGTCTACAGATGCCAACGAGTTCCTAGAACACTTACCTAGCAGGGAAAGCCTGTACTGAAAGGGGCCCACCTTCTGAAAAGTAGGTCCTCTCCCCAAAATAATTTTTTTGGGTCCTCTCCCCCAAATCATTCTGGTTTTCTGGGGGTCCTGACTCAGAGTGACCCCCCACATCACTGCACATGCTGCCATGGTTTGAGTGTGGCCCCAAAGCACCTCTGTGGGTGTCTCCCGAAAGGCACTTGGTTCTCCATTGCCGATGGCCTGGCCTCCCTCCAGAGCCTGTGGGTCAGTGCTGTGACTACTTATCGGAGCTTGTTATAAATGCCCCTGGTCAAGTTACAGATCAGGGTGCAGAAGACACGTTGGGGCAGATCCTGACGGAAGCGTGTGTTGTCTCGTTCTTTGCAAGACGGTGCTTTGAGGCAGAAAAGCCCCAGACTCCAAATGAGTGCATGCAGCAGTGAACTCTAATGTCTCCCAGGGGACACTGGAATATGTGAGGGGGGATAAAAACACATCTTTGTTGTATTAAGCCTGAAATTGAGGTGTTTTGTTGTCATTTTTGTTTTGTTTTGTTTGTCTCCGCAGCGAATGTGCCCTGCCTTACACAGAAACGAAATCTCTAGCATGTGGTAGACACTCAGTTGAAATTTGTTGAATGTACACATACATAATAAATACGAGAGAAGGTATGAGACACTTTTTATATAAAGACATGCATAATTGCAGATTTGGTCTTCCTTAGAAAATAACCTGCAAGACTCATACTTACCCTCTGCCCACCTGCTTTTATCCCTGCATATTCTAAAAATTATAATTCTTTTTAGTACTCATAAATGAGCATTTCTAAATGACACGGAAAGCCTGGCCAGCTCAGCAGCGTGCTGTTAGGCCTTGTTTGCCAAGCGCTCAGCTTAAAAACAGTATGCAATTACACAGTATTTTTATTATCTCTCTAAAAATACTGTTCATCAGAGAATCCTGCTTTTCCCCATTTCTGAAATTAAAGAACCAGGAGGCTGGTTTCAATGTGATAAGAAAGTTCCACGTTCCTCAACATTCATCTTTATTTTTAATTAACTGAAAAGCTATCACGTGATCACTTTATCATATTTCTTTTCAATGTCCTGCTAAATCTATATTGTGTGAGCATGTGTGTGTGGGCACACACACTTTTACAAGAATGTTCTGGAATATAAGATCATACAAAAGCATCCTTACTTGGGAGCTTTGTGATGAAAATACATCCTTACAAGTAACTGGCCGGCTGCTGACCCCGGGCAAAGAATTTCAGATGATTTCTCACTGTTGCATGAAAAGATAATAAGTTTGTCAGAATGTATTGCTATTCCAAACTTTAGGAAATTTATGCTGTAATGTCCTGGAAATGGCAACTGACTTAGAGTTTCAACTATTTCCAGCGAACGTATTAAAGTTAAGCTGTTATTTAAAGACTTGAGCAATTTTATGGCTGATTGGAATGTTTAGAGTACTTTCTTTTCTTCTTGAAAAACGATACTACTTGTTAGGAAGGTAGGCGTTTGACTTTTTTTCAGATGAAGTTTCAAGGCCCATTAAAACGTACATCTGAGAGACACAAAAGGGGAAAATACCCACTAAAAAGGTAACTCATTGTGAAATCCACAAATACACCATTCCCATCGAAAATGGGATGCACGTAGCACTTTAATTGTTGGCATTTGCTTCCAACGAGAGGTTTATCCTTGCAGTAATAATCTGTGACCGCTTGAGAATTAAACATTCAAAATACGCCATTGAAGTGTTCTGAAAGTTAATGTCACTGGTTACCACCTTGTGACACCTAATTCTCGTTATCTCTCATTGACTCTCAGGATAATATTCTTATGTTTGCTACTATAGGGTGATATTAGTCTATAGGAGTGAGAGAAAATATATTACTTGGTGAAACTACACTTATTCTTATATCTCCTCAGAAAAACTTTACCTTTTAGTGAGTGTCTAGCTCCTCAGATTTATTTTATTTTTTGCTTCACAGATCAAATTACCTTTTCTTAACTAAATCCTATTTATGATCTTCCACAAGCAAAGGCAAGTTTGAATAACTCTCTCTAGGAAGTTTAATATTAAAAAATATAACGATCAAATAATATAATATTTTATTGCATAAAAGCAGATTTGGACAGTATCACAAAGCAACCCTTTTTTGGTTTTAGAATAATAGTAAAAATATTGATTTGAGAACTTAGAAGCTCTCACTTTTTTTCTAGTTTTAAAACATGTTCCAACCAAAATTCCAAATTTCCCGAGTCATTCACGTTTCTCACTGTCACGTCCCGAAATATGAAATGACATGATAGAAGTCTCCAAACATGCTTGAGGGTTTGTGGCATGTTGTGTTGTGCCTGTCTTTGCCAAATGGTTTAAAACTGTTATTGAGGGACTTAAACCTGTCAGTGCAGGAGGGTAATGATTATGCTATCAAACAGTCAATAACGCCCAACTGATGACTAAATTAGGTCAAATGCATCGGTCTTGTCTCCAAGACCCCATAACATAGTCCTTAACCACCGCACCATGGTATTCTGGCCCCATCTGCTACTGCTCTCACATATGTAACTTTTGCTCTGATTAAATGGAATTATGTTCTATCACCAGGCATGCGCCTCAATAACCTTTGTTAATTTCTCATCACTGTCTCTCTGCCTGGCACGTTCTCGGGCCTGTTCTGGTGGAGCGTCTGCAATCTCTAAAGTGCCCTTGATAGAGGTTTCCTTGGGTCCCTCAGTGCTCACAGCTCCTTGGCTAGGCATCACATTCCTTTAGATGTCAGAAAGACAGAAATGCTTGCTTTAACCTCTGTCGACGTAAGATTTCATTTTTATTTTATCTGTCCTTGAAGAAGCTGGTGAATGGTATGTGTCTGGTTGACACTCAGTGGACATGTGCTTCACTAATATAGGTATATTTTTCCATATTTACATTATTTATAAATAATATATTAGATTTGCCATGTGAAAATATATATCTCAACCACAAAGGTTCATCTCATTCTTACTTATTGTAATAAGAATATAATATTGCTTACTAACAGCCATATCTTTGGGTAACATCTAGGCAACACAATTTGAAAAAAGAAAAATTTATAGATATCAAAAAAAGATTACAAACTGCAATTATTTTCACACAAACAAGAAGTTCTATATGCAATATGCAGGGCCAATGACTAGAAAATCTTTTAAAACAACATAGTAAATAAGGTAACCAGACCACAAACTCAAGTATTCCTATAGATCTCCAGAGCTAATTTAAAAGTGGAATAAAGTAAACAGTTACATTCACAATGCAATAGAAAAGATTCTTAACAGTAAATCTTTTATTAAATGGTGTAGCCACATAATGGTTGAGCAATCCTTACCCAACATGCTTGGAACCAGAAGTGTTTCAGATATGGGTTTTTTTCAGACTCTACCAATTCTGAAAATCTGAAATGCTACAATGAGCATTTATTTTGAACATCCTGTTGGCTCTCAAAGAGATTTTGATACCTTTTTCAGATTGTCGATTTTCAGATGTGAGATGATCCACCTGTAAATTCAAATGTTAAAATCTACATGGAAGATTGAAAATTTAAAATAAAACCGAAAACAATTTGTCTCTGTCAAGGAAGATAAAATACTCTAGGCCTATCAAACAACTTGAATTAATTAAATGTATTTAGTATTATTAGAATTGTTGGTAACTTAAAAACAATATCATGATAATTTTCTCATGACATGAACATGTAAGAATAACCTGAATAATCCTTAAAGATAAAGAATCACAAAGCACATGATGTCCCAGTCAGGCACAAAAGTGTGGCATCCTTGTCAAACAACGAACACATAGAGAGGATGGAAGGAAACAGAGACATTGGCAGTGAAGTACCACCACAGAGAGAATGGGCTGAATGATGACTATTTAGTTCAATACGTGACAAAACAGGTTTTTGGTTTTCTTTCTTTTTGGATAAATACAGTTTATAACAACTGACTAGTAATTTGAGGGAAAAAAGTGGTTTCATTTACTTACTGTACTTCAAAATTTTCAGATAAGGGAAGGCAAAGAACCCAGAACAGTCAACACAATATGGAAGAGCAAAGGTGGAGGACTCATGCCATCCAACTTCTAGACAAACCGATGAGCTAAAGTAATTGAGACAGGGTGGTATTGATGAAGGAGCTACAAGTATGATCAGTGAAATGGAGAAGCCAGAAATAGACTCACATGAATACGGTCACCTGTTCTTTGAAAAAAGATGGAAGATAACACAATGGAAAAATAAAAAATCAAAAAAGAAAAAAATCCCTTTCTTCAACAAATGGTGCTGAAACATCTGCATATCCATGTGCAAAAGAAAAAAAAAAATCTAGACACACTTTGTAAGTCTTCACAAAAATTAGCTCAAAATAAATCACATCCCAAATGTGTTTGTTTTTTTTTTGAGTTGGAGTCTCACTCTGTCGCCCAGACTGGAGTGCAGTGGCCGCTCCTGGCCACCACAGCCTTGACCTGCTGGGCTCCGGCGATCCTTCCACCTCAGCCTTCCAAGTAGCCGGAATTACAGGCATGCGCTACCACATCCGGCTGATTTTTTTTGATTGATTGTAGAGATGAGGCTTTGCTGCCCAGGCGGGTCTCGAACCCATGGGCTCAGGCAATCCACTCACCTCAGCCTCCCAAAGGCGCAGGATTATAGGCTGAGCCACCGAGCCCGGCTATCACATCCCAAATGTAAAACACAAAACTATCAAGCTCTTAGAGGATTACATAAGAGAAAAATATAGATAGAATAACAAAGACATCAATGAATTAACTAGCCAAATTTCATTACAATTAAAATTTTCTTGTTGGGTACAATAGCTCATGCCTGCAATCCCAGCACTTTGCAAGCCCATGTTGGACCAGTCTGGGTGACATAGTGAGACTTCATCCATATAAAAACAAAGCAAAACAAAAAAATTAGCCAGAGGTGGTGGCATTTGCCTGTATTCCCAGATACTTGGGAGGCTGAGATAGAAGCATCCCTGAACCCAGGAAGTCAAGGCTGTGGTGAGTCATGACTATGCCACTGCATCCCAGCCTGAGTAACAGAGTGAGACTCTGAATTTAAAAGGAAAAAAGAAAAAAGAAAGAAATTCTGCTCTGCAAAAGTCAATGTTAAGAAAATGAAAAGACGAGCCATGGATTGGAGCAAGTATTGCAAAAGAGAGGTATGATAAAAGAATGCTTTCCAAAATAAAAAGAACTCCTAAAAGTCAACAATAAGAAAGAGAAAAATCAGATTCCTAAAAATAGGCCAAAGACCTGGAAAGATACTTCACCAAAGAAAAAATGCAGATGGCATCTAAGCACATGGAAAAAAGCTCCACAGTACCTCATCAGAAATGTGCAAACTAAGACAGCAGTTAGACATCACTACACACCGTTTAGGACAGTTAAAACCCAGAACACTGCTGCAGGGGCTGTGAGTACCCGGAACTCTCACTCATTGCTCTTGGGAATGTAAAACGGCACAGCTGCTGGGGAAAGCAGTTTGGCAATTTTTTTTTACGAAATTAAAAGTACTTTTACCATGCGCTTTGATTTGAATATGCCCCCCAAAGTTCACGTGTTGGAAACTTAATCTTCAATCCAGCAGTGTTGGGAAATGCAGCCTAAGAGGTCAGTACAGCTGGACGGTTCTGCCTTTGTGAATGGTTTGGTGCCATTATTGTGGGGGTGGCTTTGTTATCACTAGAGTGGGTTATTGTAAAAGTGAGTCTGCCTCCCCTTGCCCTCTCTTGCCCTTCTGCCTCCCACCATGAGATGAGGCAGTAAGATCCTCTCCAGGCAGTAAGATCCTCTCCAGGCGACAGGATTGCCTGAGACCAGGGGTTCAAGATCAGCCCGGACAACTTGCTCTTGGACTTTCCAGCCTGCAGAACGACGAGGAAAAAAAATTATGTTGATTACAAATTACTCAGTCTATGGTATTCTGTTACAGCCGTATAAAATGAACGAAGATACCATATGATTCTCCAGTTATGCTCCTTGGCATTTACCCAAAGGAGCTGAAAACTTGTACTTACACAAAAACCTGCACATAGATATTTATAGCAGATTTATTCATAATTGCCAACACTTAAAATAACCAAGATATCTTTCAGTAGGTGAACGGGTAAATAAACTGTGGAACATCTAGACAATAAGATCTTATTCAATGTTCAAAAGAGGTGAGCTGTCAAGCCACGAAAAGACACGGAGGAATTCCAGATGCTTGTTCCTAAGTGAAATAAGCCATTCTGAAAAGACTGACACTGCTTCATTTAACTCTGAGAAATTCTGCAAAAGACTAAAGTATGAAGACAGCAGGAAGACCAGCGGTGGCCAGGGGTTGGGAGGTGGGAGAATGAACAGTAGAGCACAGAGGACCTTCAGGGCAGGGAAGCCACTCTGTGTGACGCTGTGAGATGAGTACGTGCCATCATCCCTCCAAACCCAAGGAATATGTGACACCAAGCATGAGCCCTATCCTCAACTCTGGGCTTCCCACGATAAGGATGTGTCAGTGTAAGCTCCTCAGTCGTGATAAATGCACCATCCTGGTGGGGACATTGATAATGGCAGAGACTGAGCACATGTGGGTAGCAAGTGTATGTGAAATCTTGGTGCCTACTCCCATTTTGCTGTGAACTCACACTGCCTTTGAAGAACACAGACTTGAGGCGAGAGGATGCCTGAGACCAGGGGTTTGAGGCCAGCCTGGACAACTTGGCGAGACCTCTTCTCTGCAATAAATCAAAGAATGAGCCCGGTGTGGTGGCTTGCCCCTGGAGGTCCAGCTCCTTGGAAGGCTGAAGACGGAAGGATTGCAGGAGCCCCGCAGGTTGAGGCTGCAGTGGCCGTGAGTGTGCCACAGCACCCCAGTCTGGGTGACAGAGTGAGACTCCAATTCATAAATTTAAAAATAAATAAATAAATAAATAAATAAATAAGTACAGTCTTTAAAATAATCACATATGGAATAAAGACTTCAAGTTTGGAGAATAGTGCATAAAATTAGGAAAATGAAATGAATAAAAACTTCTATTTCTTTTGAGAAAGGTTAGGCTTTCTAAATATTTTATACAATAAATACAGAAGAAAAGCAGTTGTATCTGACTACCAAAGAGAAAGGAAAAAATATGTAGGAACAAATACAATTAGAAAATAAAAAACCTAGCAAACACCATCAAAAGTTTTAAAAGCAAGTTAATGTCAATTTGGAAGCTCATCTAAAATATACCCTGTCTAAATAATGAGACTGCAAAATGCAGCCCAAGTTTTATTTTATCCATGCAAGATTGCACAGACAGTGTTAACTCATTCATGGAACTATTTCTATGTTGGTAGAAATAGTTTATTAACCAGGGTCTTGGTACTGTTATCTACAAGATATGGAATTTAAATGGAATTTTGGCTCTCCTTATATTTTACTATTATATTCTTTTCACTCTCCACACGTATAAGAACACAATCTCTTTTAAATTTTTTTTCAATAGAAACAAACAAATATGATTTAAATACCTCGCGTCTTAATCAACATAGACGCAGGATCACAACACTTAACAGCCTAGGGAAGTTTGGATTGTTATTTTGTGTGAATCTCACCCAGCTCTGCACTTGCCCTCATAAACAAATGCTAAAATTACACTCCGCTGATAAAACGAAGTTAAAGCCAGGATAAGAGTTTTTCAGGTAGGTTTGGTTAATGTCTCAGACTAACAGAAAGGGAAACACTGATTTCATAGTGTTGATATGAAAGATATTATAATTTTTAAAATAAAGGTAATCCTAACAATAACTTGTACCTTATTGAAACAAAGAAGAACAGACCCTGGGATGATTCATCACACCGAATGAGGAAATTACATGCAGAGTCAGGGAGAAGAGCACCAATCTAACAATGCAAAGTACTAAATTACTTTCTTCAGTTTGCCGTGGTGATTTCTCGACATTCCTTGATCACTTCTCTTGAATTAAGAAAACATCGTTATTGAGAAATTGTATAACAGTGTCCGGTTTTTGTAAATCCAATTCCCAAATAGAGTTTTTGAACTTGAAAATAAGCTATATTGATATCATTAGTTGCCATCAGAATTAGAATGGCGCTTTTGAAAATGTTGGTATTTACCTGACAATTCGTTCTTCCCGAAATGAGAATGGAAAACAGTGCTGCTCTTGCTGGAGGGTTCATGAATGCACATCGCTCAGGACAGACCAACCTGGGCACTGGCCTGCCACTGACACGCACCTCCCTTCTTTTCACACGCACAGCCAAGTGTGCGCTCAACCCTGCCAACTCGCCCTGAGCACAGGACCCATTTGCTGTGCTGACTTTTGCCTGGACCTCTCCTCTCTGCTCAGCCTCACCATTTTGTCCTCTCTAGAGCCCTCTCCCATATGCAACTAGGCCATCTCCTACCTTGGAAGAAGCCAGCGTCCTGTCTTATTATCTGAGTTTTCCATGATACTGAGGACACTGTCGGTAAGTTCCAAGGTGCCACGCGGATGCTCCAAACCATGCATCATAGAAAATTCTATACATATGCCATGTTTTCTCCATATGTACATACATAGAATACAGTTTACTTCACAAATTAGGCACAGCAAGAGATTAACGGCAACTACTAATAAATAGAGCAATTACAACAAAATTCCAGCTTCACGCCTCTTGTGTTTTGGGGCCGTTTTTAAGTAAACTATGGGCGCCTTGCACCCAGCCCTGAGGTGCTGCCACTTTCCATCTGATAACCCAGAAGGCTACTAAGCAATTAACCCACAGGATGCATAGACAGTGTGGAGATGTGGACTGAGGAAGGATTCACGTCCTGGGGGTGGGGGTGGGAGTGTCAGAGTGGGATGGTGTGAGATTTAATTCTGCTACTCAGAACTGAGCAAAGGTAAAACTTAGGAATGACTTATTTTGGAATTTTCCCTGTAAAATTTTTGGACCATGGTTGACCATGGGCAACGGAAAACAGGGAAAATGAGGCTGAGGGCAAGGGGTCGCTGCGGCACTTTCATTAGGCCGGTAAAGCCCTGCAGCTGTGAAGACTTTGTTGACATCTCCAGGCATGCACAACATCACATGTGTGAGGAAAATGACTTAGGATCACAGATTTGCCTGATAATGCGTCCAAAAATATAAAAAGGAGATAAGTGAGGTCAGTGTAGCAAAATCTGTAACAAAATCATGATCACTGTGTCTTTAGATGGTGTGTATAGGAGAGTTTTATACTGTTTTCTCTACTTCATAACAGATAAATCTAAAAACACCCTCACCCAGAGCATCTTCTGGCCGGCTCTTTTCTCTCCACCACAGGACGTTTCTTCTGAAGGGTCGACCATGCACCATCTTTAAAGACCCTTTCCCAAGCTTTCTGAAACTCGCTCCATTTAAATGCGTGTCCTCAGCACTCCACTGACGCCACTCTTGCAACTGTCACTGGAATTTCCATGCTGCAAAGTTCAAGTGTTAATTCTCAGCTCTCCCCTTATTTAGATGAAGGCAGCATTGGACATAGTCTCTTTCCTGAAACAGAATTTGCACACGGCTTCTTCCTGTCTCATTTCTGGATCTCACCTAATGGCATTTTCATGTTCCTGGATGCTGGAGTCTCTGGGACCAGTCCTTGGGCTGCGTTTCTTTCTGATGATAACTCCTTGAATCAGTCATTCAGCTCCTGGTACTAACCCATATACACGTCGAAGGCTTCTGAGTTGATTTCCACAGCTTGGGCCTCTTCCCTTCACGACCGAGTGACAGAGTGAACTTCCGGCTTCCTCTCTCCACATGGACACCAAGTAACTGTCAAACGATGGGCTTGTGCGGAGCCAGAATCCTCTCCCCCACCCATCCCACTGGATCCTCCCTCGCCATTCTGGGGAGATCTGCCTTCTCTGGTGCTCCGATCTGTGACCTCCTCCTCTCATCCCTGACATCCAAACACCCATACAATTCTCAAAGACGTTTTCAAACCATATTCATTTCAAACCACGCGACGTGAGCGCTGACCTGTGCCGCCTCTCACGTGGATGCTGCACTGGCCTCTGCCAGGTCTTTCCTTTTGCTCCTGGCTCCCTCTGCCATCTTCTGGGGTGACAAAGGGACAGGCTGTGGCCAAGCCCAGCCCACACCTGTGCGCGTTGGCCCTTGAGCTAACAATGTGTTCTCTATATTTCAGTGGTTGAAAAACTCAAAAGAAGAATATTCTGTGACCCAGGCACACTTCATGACATTTAAATGTTACGGTCCAAAAATCGTTCTGTGGGAACCCAAGCACACCCATTTGCTGACTTACAGCCTGTGGCTGTGCTTCCAGATATCAAACAGTTGTACCTCATGACAGAGATGATGGGGCCCGCTGAGTCCATAGTAGTCACCACTCAGCTCTTGCAGAGAGCAGAAGGACTGAGTGCGTGGCCCTCCGTGAGCATCTGGGAAAAAAAAGTAAGAATCACGGCACTTCTGAGACCCATTCATCCCCCACCACAAGGAAGGGACGGTTCTTACAGAGCTGTGGAAGTAAGGCAACTGCACACTTTAGGTTCAAACTGGTTCATTTTTGAAAGCGAAACGTGGACTTCTCAACTGTTGCCTTTGAATGATAGGTGTGAACTGGGAGTATGGCCACCTGATCTCTAAGCGCCACATAATTTGGCTCCACTAAGTCTCGGGTCTCGAACTTGCCTGCCTGGGCTGGCATGACAAAATACCACAACCTGGGTGGCTCAGAAAACAGACACTCACATTCTCACAGGCCTGGAGGCTGAAGCCCAAGATCAAGCTTCCCGGTCAGTGGAGTTCCCTGGTGAGGACTCTATTCCCACCTTGCAGAGGGCTGCCTCCTGGCTCTGTCATCACCAGGCTGGGAGAGGGTGAGTTCTCTGGCGATGTATCTTATGAGGGCACCGATCCCATCCTGGACGCCTTTTCTCATGACCTCATCCAAACGCAATCCCTTCCCACGATCCCCCTCCTAACATTATCCCATGGAGGTTAGGGCTTCAACATAGGTCTCGGGGACAAGTTTAGGCCATCGATGCTGTTATTTCCTGCTAATGTCCTCCCTGCCCACCCAGTCTCAGTGTCACAGGCCTCTGACTTCTGCGAGCATCCCAGGCACAGGCCCTTCTGAAGCTTGTCCTTCTTGGTGCCTGCGCCCTCCTTCTGCCCCTCACTCCCTGTGAGGTCTTCTCAAGGGCCACCCGCCTTAACCTTCTCTGTTCACCTCTGCTCTTCAGTGCAGCCTCAGCCTCACACAGTATTTCTCCATTGCAATGATCACCCCTGTGGTATCACTTCCAGACTGTAATAGATGTCTTTTCCCCCATTTTTTCTTTACCGCTGCATACCCCATCCTGAAGACGGCGTCTAGAGCTATGTGGCAGCTAAGAATACATTGACCAAAGCAAAAAATGAACGAACGAGTGAATGAATGAGTGAGTGGGCCATGTGCAGGTCATTCTGGTGAGAGGAAAAAAGCCATGTACCAACTGTCTCTGGGATAGCCTATGCTGGAGAAGCAGGATGAACGTAAGTGTTTTTCACGTATGTATGTGTGAGGGTGAGGAAATAGTGAGAAGTGGGGAAAGAAAGAGGTGTCTGAGAAAAAGAGGACGAATCATTCATGCCTCTGCGGTGTCCATGAACTTTGAGGTCAGCTCTGAGAGGAAGACTCTAGGCAAAATGAAGTCATGCTGGTTGCGTGTGTTGCTTTGTGATCATCCTTTCCTTCTTCTGATCATTCATTAGAAGGTGTTTCCACCAATCCTAGAGCAGCACTTTAGAGGGAGGGCAACTGCCCTGAATTCACCACCTTTTCCCTCTTCTCCAACAGGCACCCTTTGTTATGAACAGCCCTGAACCTGTAGACACACACACAAACATTTCAAATAGGTTTCGGATAACAACAGACATATTCCGCCTTTCTCTTGCTCTTTTCTCTCGCTCAGAATCTCGGTTTGCTCTTTCAGTACTCTTGTGGGGATTTTGTTGTGTTGGGGAAAGTTATCAGCACATCTTACTTAGGAAAGCAAGTGAAGAATAAGAGATCTTATCCACCTGTGGCTTATTCCAGGAAGGTAGGCGTGTTTTAACATGAGGACACTTAATAATTATAGTCACTATGTTAAAAGACTAATGGGCACTAGAACTGGATTCTTATTTATTTATTTATTTATTTATTTTAAACAGAGTTTATTGAGAAAGAAGAGAGGAAAGAAAGGGAGACAGTTCAGAGCTGGCATGGGTGAGAGAAACCGCCCTTCTTGATTTATTTTTTTATGAATGTAGATGGCATTTATTTTACAAAAAAAATCCTTAACAGAAAACTGATATCAGATTTCTCTTCTCTTAGGATGCCTCTTCCTCAAAGTAGTTGCAGAACCGAGCAAACCTCTTCAGTGGAATGATGGATTTTTAAATACAACTCAGTGTTGTGTATTAAATCTCTTGGTAAAGCCTCAACTCCATAGTGGAAAATTTAGCCAACGTCAGGTTAGATGTTAGGCAAGACCAAAAAAGGCTATCCATGCTTTATATTGAGACTGGCAGTTCACTGTTGTTTTTAAGGGAAACCTGATCATTTGTTTTAAAAGTTCGAATTCTGTAACAAATTGAGGGCGAGACCCTCATCTCCTCATAGGCAAGGAATGCAAACCCCTCCGTGTGGACAGAACAGCTTCTGCCCTGGTCACTGTGGAATCTTAGACTGGTAGGACACAGCGGGAGCCGTGGGGCCGTGTCTCATAGGTGTGGAACGCGTGAATGAAAGAAGAAGTGGATGCGCCCGGGATGTTAATGCTCCAGTGTCACGCCTACGATTGTGGTCTCACAGGGACTGCCAGGGACTCACACCGAGGGCTCACAGTGATCAGGAGCAGATGTTAGAGCAGGGAAGAGAGTTTGCTCGAGAGAGACTCAACGTATTTACTTTATAAACAGGCTGTGCAGACGATGCTCACTCCAGCTCGTCTTTTATGCAGGACTTGCTTCTTGAACCTGGATCAGACAAAATGATGGACAGAGTGTTTCTAAAAGGAAGCTTCCTCTCTCCCTTTTAAGGGTAACTTCATACATGTCAGCTTTCAGAGATACCGGTGACATTACAAGAAGCATTAATGGCAATAGCAACTGTCAAATAATGCATGACAAATCTCTCCATGTTTTCGGTCTTTAAAATATCATTAAATATACACACATTCTCTGAGATTCTTAAGTCATTTTGTTTCATGACATGTATATTGGTGTCGACAGTAAACAGCATTTTATTCCAAATGTTTTAAAAGGACAACAAAGTTAACACTGCAATGCAGTGTGAGACCCATTCCTATTCTTGTCTGTGTTTGCTTTTTAATTTAGTACAGGTCATTTGTTTGCTTTCTTAATAGGAGGTAATATGTGGACACAGGTAAAAAAATATTAGCTTCTTTTCATTGGACAAATAAAATTAATTAATATGCTATAACATTATGAGCTGTCATTTTAAATAAAGGAACTACAGCTCATCTAAGAATTTATTTTTCACAAAATTTAACTAACCTTTTCACAGACAGGTCCAACAGGTAATCTCCGACTTTTTAAAACTTAAGGGATCATAATCAAACAGTAAAATGTACCCTTCTTAGCATAAAGTTCTGCAGGTGTTGAAAAAATCCTGGTAGCATAATCCACCCCACAATCAAGACTAGTACTTGTTCACCACACCAATATATTCTTTCTTTTTGTATCGGTTCCTCCCCTGATCCCCAGCCTCTGGTCATTACCGGTCTTTATTCTGTTCCTGTGGTTCAGCTCTTTATCATAAAATCAAATGCACTTAAAATTCCTCCTTGTTGGATCCGTCATTCATTCTGTTTTGTTTCATATGTCGTATTTTATTGTATGGATGTAGTGAAGACCTCCGCTCATATGGTAAATTGGAGAGTCTTCAGATTTAAAAGGAATATCTTAAAACTATATGGAGCCGAGAAAGATTTTTCAGAAAATGTCTGTTCTTTGTAAGAAGTCTGAGCAATAGATTATTATTACCTGAGCCCCTTAGTGTTCGCTCTCTGACATCTAAAAATAATATCAGCATTCTAAATGTCCTGAAATATCAGGATGGCATATTGTCCCTGTAAGCAACTTAATATGTGTGCATCATTTGGTTGGGTCGGCTGACTTTGAGTATGACACTTAGATGATGTTCAAATTTGCACATAAAATCTGTGGACTGTGTAACTCTTC
Source organism: Carlito syrichta (assembly GCF_000164805.1). Classification (NCBI taxonomy): domain Eukaryota; kingdom Metazoa; phylum Chordata; class Mammalia; order Primates; family Tarsiidae; genus Carlito; species Carlito syrichta. The sequence goes on from NW_007249740.1 coordinate 240,779, forward strand.
TCCAAGGCAGTAACAGCAATATTGTGACTGAAGCTGATGGAACTCATTGACTGATAATTTATATGTTTAAAGCATGCAAGGAAATGGAAATCTTGTGGTGAGTCAAGAAGAGCAGGACTCTAGAATATGCCACACCCTGGATGATGCAGTTTTTAAGTGTACTTGAGTTCTGGACATACGCACTGACTTTCAATTCTCACTCTGCCCTTCTAGGTCGATAAAGTGATAACTTCCTTGCTCCACTCTCCAATTGTAAGGACTCCTTCTACTAGTGTCTCGTGCTATTCTGGGGTGCGATGTTCCTGATTCAGGGCAGACTGCAGTAAGACATGCTTTTATTTCAGAGGCAGATGGAAACATGAACCAACACCTACTTCTCGGGCACTGCACTTCCAGAACCGGCTTAGAGAGCATGCACGGTAGATGGTGAGTTTTACAACAAATTCTCCTCTTTTAAAATCTGGGATCTGGTCTCCATTTTCCTCTGTAAAGACCTGCAGAAAATAGATGGCTTTGTATTATTTGTCTAAACTAAATGATAAATGTTCTACGCCACAATGGCACTATCTGAATTCCACTTCAAACTTTATAATTAATCAAATCTTTGGACAAACTGTCAAGCATGAGGAAAAGTAGCTGAGTGTCTCTTGCACTCACTTCCTTTAGTGTGTAATATTTGGAATTTCTAACCTTATAGCATGTACAACCTGCTAGTGGTAGGAGTGATTAATAATGATTGAGTTATCTGGGGTTAAAAAATGTCACATCAAAACTTGCAGTGACTTCATCATTAAGTACCATTTTTTCTCCTGATTTTTGATAGGCTACTTCTCTGCACTTTGAAGAATCTATCTGTACATAGGCCTCTGCCTTGAAAATCACATTTTCTTGTGAAGTCTATGCAGCTTTGTGATTGTGATGCATTTCATTAAGACAAATTTTTATGTTAAAAAATGACTCAGAATAGGAATGTATTTTTGAAGAAAAAAATGTATTTTTGTATTTGCTGCATATTCCAAATATAGACATTAAAATATTTCACATACATGATATTTGTCATAAGGATAATAGATTCATCGTATAGACTTCATTTTTATGTTAGCAATTGTGTGCCCCACATGAAGACTTTTAATTTATCTTTCATTGTAACAAAGCTTTAACATGTTTTCATTTTTATTTATTTTTTTATTTTTATGAATACATAATAGTTGTACAAGTTTGTGGGCTATGTGTGGTATTTTGGCACAAGCATAGAATGTGTAATGATCAAATTTGGGAAACTAGAATATCCATCATCTCAAACATCTCTCTTTTTTGTGTTGGGGACATTCCAAATCTTCTCTTCCAGGTACAGGTATTTTGAAATAGACAATACATTATAGTTAGCTTGTGTTGCCCGCTGTGCTGTCAACACCAGACCTCATTCTTTCTTAACGTATTTTTGTACCCATTAACCCACCCCTTTCGGCCCACCCACCCAACCCCCACTCTGCTGTCCTTCTTAGACTCTGGGACTTACTCTTCCACTTTCTCCCTCCATGAGATCAACTGTTTAGTTTCTACATCTGAGTGGGACCTTGCAATGTCTGTCCTTCCGTGCCTGGCATATTTTACTTCACAAAATGTCTTTTAGTTCTATCCATGCTGCTGCAAAGGACAGCATTTTTTATATTCTGTCTTTTCCATAAAAGTCATTTTAACTGGGGTGAAATGGTGTATCATTGTGGCTTCAATTTACATTGCTCTGATGATTGGTGGGGTTGAACACTTTTTCATATGTAGGTTGGCCATTAATGTGTTGTCTTTTGAGAAATGTCGATTCGCTATTCTGCCCATTTTAAAATCTGATTTTTGTTTTGCTTTGTTTTGCTGTTGAGTTGTCTTAGTGCCTTATGTAATCTCATTGTCAATCCCTGGCTAGATGAATAGTTTTCTCCTGCTCTGTGGGGTGTCTCTTCACTCTGCTGGTTGCTTCCTTTGCTGTGCAGAAGCTTTTTCACTTCACGCAATCCCATCTTCCAACTTTTGCTTTTGTTGCCTGTGCTTTTGAGTTCTTATTCCCCAAATATCTGTCCAAGTCAACATCCTGGAGCATTTCCCCAATGTTTTCTTCTAGTAGTTTCATAATTTCTCTGATCCTTTTTGGGTTGAATTGGGTATGTGGTGAGACAGGGATCCAGCTTTGATCTTCTGCATATCAGTACCCAGTTTTCCCAACACCGTTTATTGAAGAGGATATCCTTTTCCCAATAACATGTTCTAAAGTTATTTCTCCATATCTTTTCTTATCTTCAAATAGTATGACCACTATCTATATTAAAGAGGTATACAACATAACAATGGACCCCTAAAGTCAAATTTAGTTTCTGAGATGACTTAGAAAGAAGTACGTCATTATGCAGCCTCTGAAAGAGATAAGAAAAATTCCTCTATAGAGTAAATATTTTTGGAAGAACAGTTCTCCTTTTTTTTCTAAACAACTTTGTTGTATTACAATGATTATGGTCAAAATGATGTTATTTTTATCCCTGTGAATGTGCCACTCTTGTGACATTGGGGCTGAGGGGAGATAAAATCATGTTTATCTAGATCAAGTTTTCTCACACTTCAGCACGCATCCTGATCACTTGCTGAGGCTTGTCAGACACAGGTGGCTGGTGCCGGTCCCCAGATTCCAATGCTATAAGTCTGAGATTGGATGCGGTGTTTTCACTTCTAACAAGTTTCTGAGCTATGTGCTCAGGGCCATGCGTTGAGAACCACTGGTCCAAGTTCTGCAGAACTTGGCTTTTTGAGCCTTTATCCTGTTGTACTGAATGAATGTATTTCTAAACCTCTGCTATCAACTGGATGCTTTCATCTTCCCCAAGTTCATATGTTCAAACCTAATCTCCAGTGTGATAAAATAAGAGGTGGGGGCTTTGGGAGGTGATGAGGTCATGAGAGTAGAGACTTCACTATGGGGTTAATGCTCCCATACAAAGAGGAAGGGTCACAAGATCTGCTGTACAACAGGAAGGCTGCCATCTTCAAACCAGGAAGGGATGCCACTCCAGATACTGCACCTACCGGCACCTCCATCTTGGGTTTCCCAGGCTCCAGAATTGTGAAAAATCAATGTTTGGTGTTTAAGTCCCCCATTTCATGATGATTGGTTGTAGCGGCCTGGACTGACTCAGACCACTTCTCTACTTCTCCCCTCGACTAAATTGTGAACATTTGCGGGCGGCCATCATTGGTCATGACATCTGACATCAAGGAACGGCCGGCTTGCAGGTTTGTAAATAGCGTCTGCTGGGTGATTACAAATGACACCAGAAGAACTTTGGAAGAGGCACAGCTAATGAACAATGAACTGGGGAACACCGCCTTAACACTTTCAAATGAACCAACAAAGGTGGAAACACATGTGTTTGGTGAATTGCAACATGTTTTAATGAAGAACAATCTTACTTAGAAAATTTAAAGAAAACTAGATCTCAGATAATTAAAACTATGTTAGGTACAATGCTTATGTACAAACAGCACATAAATAAGTAGACAATTTCTGTTAGAGGCAAATTTGAGTAAATAGATAGCTAAGTTCATAGACTGAAAGATCTAAGTTTTTGTTTTTCTCTTTTCTCTTTGGCCAAAATTTTCAAACAGCTTGTGCCCTGAAGACCCAATGAAATAATGCATTGATATCAAATCTAGTTTATATTAACATGCGTTCAATAAAAGCCCATGCACACTAATATAAGTAGATCTTAAAACAGTTCATACCGCAGATACAATTATTTTAAGAATAGCAAGTTATTGGAAGAAAACAGCTAGAGTAGAAAATGTCATTCTTGACTTAGTAGATGACTAGGTTGATAACAGTAGGATTTGGAGAGGCAGAAAAGTTGATACAGGTCCATGACCAGATATGACTAAATTGTGCAGAGTATAAAATTTAGAAAAATGCATGAGTCATTTTCCACGGGACCTTTTGGGTACACAGGTATAAAAAGGATAAAATAAAAATCTGATTTAGACTAGAACAAACTCGTTGGAAGACAGTGTGGTGATTTCTGAAAGAACTAGAAATCGACCTTCAATATGACCCAGCAATTCACCTATTGGGAATATACCCGGAGGAACTAAAATTATTCTACGAAAAAGATACCTGCACACATTATGTTTGCTGCAGCTCTATTCACAATAGCAAAAACATGGAACCAACTGTGTTGCCCATCGAAGCTGGACTGGATAAAAAAAAAATGTGGTACATATACACGATGAATGCCTCCCAAAGTGCTGAGATGAGAGGCTAAGCCACCGAGCCCAGCCAGAACATACGGTTTTAATATGTGCAATTATTCTGTTTTTACTATAGAGCTTAAAAGTCATGGGAAGAACAAAAAAATAAGAGTAAAGTCAATGCTTTTAACAGTACACTCAAGTACCTTGTGTAGCGACCTGACTTCCAACAAGTATCAGAGAGTCAACCAAGGGGAGGATCTTAATCCCAAAATGAGGTGTCAGTCACTGTGGCTTCTAAGATCACTGACCCCACACACACCGTGCACACATGCACGTGCACACGTGGACCTGCTGAGTCCGTAGTGTCTGTGCCAGTGGGCTTCCCCTGCCTCTGCTTCCCTTTGCATTGTCCTTCCTTTCATTTCGTGTCCGTGCCTCATTCTTTTTCTGATACAAACGACAGCAGAAAATTATAAGGCCTATTTTAAAGTTCGTTCTCTCGCATCCTTCCTTTATACTGTCATCTGAATAATTTTTCCCCAAAGAGTTTTTTTTCTCTTCCTTAGCAAATCTGCTATTACTCTTGTGTTGTAGAAAGAAGTCCGATACATTTAGTGCATTGTATGAGGCCGCACGTGATGCAGCCCCAAACAATCTTCTGGCCAGGCATCCCAGGCTCCGCACCTTTCATATTCATCTGCCTTTCACTCACATTTTTTTCCCTCAGTCTGGAATGCCTTTGTTGTGTGCGCTTCTTCTCACGCTTCAAATATTCTTTGGAAATCGAAAGCCTTCTCATTCAGCCACAGGTGAACAATGAGTTCTAGAGAGTGCTGGGGAAATAATTCTACGTACCAAGAGTTTTATAAAACTAAAGTCAGTCATCCTTTACTTTACTCTGGACTTGTAAAATACAATCCCTTCCTGGCCTTCCTTTATTATAAATGGTATACAAGTGCTCTGATATTTCTTATATTTAAAAGTATTGTTATCAATATATTTATCCTGAGCATTAACACTTTGTCTGTTTTGTCTCCTCGTGTTCAGTAGCCAATGATTATTCATTAAAAGCAATCAGTGAGTTTAATGAAGAAGCAACAGCATGGAAAGGCTACAGAATTTTGCTTCCCATCCCAGATACTCAAGGGTCAGGCAGGCCAGGGGCAGAAACTGGCAGATGGCTGTGGGGATGATGACTCCAGTCCGGGACACACCGAATCTGGGTGCATAAAGAGATTTCTTTCCACCCCTCACTTGGGGAAAGTAAATGCCACAGCACAGTGTGGAGAATCGAGCTTATTATCTCCAAACACCATTTGGAAATAAGTGATCAGCACTGTAGAGTCATTAAGTAGACACAATTGGAATATTGAGCTTATAATCTATGGGAACGACTTGGAATATATTGCCTCATTATTTTATTTTATAGCTAAAGACATAACTTGCATTATGTTTCAGTGAACAATGTGCATAAAGCCCTGACAAAATCACCTCATTTCTTTTTTATGCTTTCTCAATATAGGCAAATGCATTGCAAACTCTAATTTATTCTGACCCAGAAATTGCTCTGTAGCATGTTTCTGTAGGCTCTTGTGTGCATGAAACAGGAAGTCATTCAGTGTAGGTTTTTTTTTTTTGGCCTTATTTCTTTCAAATTCTTGTTTATGTTTCCAAAAGTTAAAATAAAGTCAAATTAGCTGTGATAGTCAACCTTCAATGTAATTTTCCCTCAAAGATAATGCTGTCACCTAGGATCCATGCCATCTTATAACGTCTAAGAATAAGAACAGCGTATACTCCTGTAGAGTCAACAACGATGACATGCACGTACCTCAGTCACATAATTTGATTCTGCGCATCCGAATTTGTTCTGAGGTGCTCAGGGTGTTAAATTAAAGAAGGTAGCAGGGAAGTTCATGGCCCAGCAGGATGGAGAGAAGCAGGAGAGGAAAGGGAGTGGAGTTAGCTGGCGACAGTGGAGGCCATCCTCCTCCATCGACAGCATCTGCATGTCGGTCTCCACACGGGAAGCAGCCCCAAAGCTGCCTGTTCCCGTGGAGCTCTTGGCGAAGCAAGCATTCATATGCAAAAGCCCGGATCTTGCTTTCTTGTGTCCAAATGCCTCATGAACTGAATGTTGAGTGGAGAAATCCAGCCACCAGACTGCATGCTGCAGGATTCCACTTGCTTGAAGTTCGGGGCAGATGGGCCTCACCCGTCGAGACAGAAACGCCAGTAGTGCTTACCACGGGGGCTGGGAGAGACTCTATCAACGGGAGGGGGCCCCGGGGAGTCTTTAAGGAGATTGGGAGTTCTCTATGCCTTGATCATGAGTGGATATAAAGTTGTGTTCGTTGGCAAAAGTTCATTGAGGTGCACGTATGATTTGTGCTTTCTATGTGTCTTATACCTGGAAAATAAACATTGAAAAAAGAAGTAAAAAAGCAGACTGGCTTAAGAATAAACTGTTTATTACCAGCACCCCCACTCTCTCCATCCCCAAACACAGGCACAGTGAAGGGAGACAGGAGGCCAACGGCTGAAAATCTGAAGCAGATAAGGGACCATCTGCCAATCTCTTGTTCGAATATCTCTAATTCCTTCCCCGTCTTCTACCTGCCCCCTTGTCCCCAAAAGATAACACATACCTTCCCACTATAGTTCTCAAATTATGCTCGTAGGGATCATGGGTTTCTGAGCCCTGTACAGAAGGTGTTCTGCTACTGAAATTGAATAACTGTCGTCTTTTCCCCATGGCATAAAAAATGTAATGGGGGATATTTTCTTCATTCTGTATTTTTTCTTCTTTTAAAATTTTCTTAAATCTCTATTGCCTGCCATCACCCTTCTTTCACTGAGCTTTTACCAAAAATGAAATTATGAGCAAGTAGCAAATTCATATTAAAGAAAGACATGTAAGGCACTGGTCTTGTCGAGTTTGACAGCTCTCCTTTCCATGGGCAAATGTGTTAGTCATAAATTAATGACTGCCAAGATACGTGAAAGACATCACAACGCCCAGTGCTCTCTAAAGGGGATGGAGTTCTAATAGTGTTTTGGTGCCTAGTTTCCTGGGTGTCTGAACAATGTGAGATATACGCCCCAGGACATGGCTACACTCTGTACAGCGGGAAGAGGGATCCAGTCGACTGTGTATGCTAGACCCAGAGCAAAGTAGGACAATTCCATTTCTTCAACCAGGGGAGCCATACATGCCAACCTCTGGTGCTCTCCAGGCTGAGAGGAGAGGACAGGTCCTGCCACCCCTTCGATGACGGGGTCTCACCATAAAGCCTTCCATAGCGGCTCAGAGGGGAGTGGAATGAGGGGACTAGAAGGCAAAACGAAGAGGCAAAGCCGTTTTTGTTGCTTTGCTTTTATATTTCGAAATGCCTTGCCCTTTCGGCATTCTAAAACAGTTCTATCCCAACCTGTTTTTACAGAGCAAGAAGTGAAAATCAATCAATTACACAAACTGCCCTAAAATACACACGTGTGCACTTTGGGCCAACATTAGGCCTCAGAATAAAAGCCTTTGATCACAATCCTAAGACTTTTAGCCCATCCTTTCAATAAAAAAGAAAGAAATTCATTGAACAGCCTTTGTCCGATGCCCTATGCCTAGCACTGAGCATTTTGAATAAGGCTAAGAGACGCCTTCTTCCTTGAGTTCTGGGACATGAAGCCGTTACCTAGGCCACACGTGTTTAACTGTTTTGCCAAAAGAGCTTCACGTGGGAGTGTCCATGGCCTGGGTATGTTGTCCTTCCTATCTGAAGCTAGGAGACAGGAGTCACTTCACCAGCTACTGACACAGAAGCGAGTAGATCTCATCACCCTGGTTCAGTGCTCCTGAGGGTCGAGGAGATTAAAGCAGGGGGACAAGACAGGAAGGAGAGGAGGGAAGTGCAGGGAGGAGCAGGGCCAGGCCTGCCTGTAAAGCGTAGCACCGGAGGGAGAGAAATTTCATCTTGGTGGCACTCCGCATATGTGTATAGATAACGAGAAAAAAACAACTGCCATAACCGAAAATCCAAGGCCTGCTGTTTGCAAAAGGAGCCTTGAGATTGTAAAAGCTACTTTTTAATTTTGGGCTTAGGTGCGTGCAAACTCCGATGAAAGGTCCACATGGAGGTGACTTGAAAGTGACTGTCTTCTCTTTGGAGGAGGAAAAATGGCTATCAAATCTCCTTGTTGATACCATCAGCTTGGGCTGAGCCTGGCTTTTGGTGCCATCAGATAATCGCCCGCCTCCTCACCGTTCCGGAGCGCCGTGAGGCTGCCTCTCCCGCCTTTCATCTCTCCCTCCCGCCCCTCGACAGTATCTCCCTTTGTTATCTAAGGACATGAAAAGGGAATTTATAGAGCAATACTGAACAGAATTGAAGCTGCAGCCGATGGCACCTTCTTGTCACCTGATGCGGGTTTGACCATTGAAGATAGGAATGCCACCCTCGGGCCGCCAAGACACCGCTGCCACAAGCGCCAGCCCGGGTTTGATTTTCCAGACTCGAAAGCCTGCTTCAAATTTGGTAAATGTCACTTAGACGTTTAAGTCAGAGAGCTAAGTTCTTTGTCTTCTTGTTGTCCCCTCCCACTCTCCGTGGAAACTCACTCATGAGGTAAGTTTCCACCATTTAGTGATTTCAAAATTCCACGTAGTTACATTGTGCGTCCTGATGTATGGAGAGTAGATTGTGTGTGTGTGTGTGTGTGTGTGTGTGTGTGTGTGTGTGTGTGTGTGTGTGTGAGAGAGAGAGAGAGAGAGAGAGAGAGAGAGAGAGAGAACTGAGATGGTTTACCCCAAGGTCTGCCTTGAGCAAATGCAGATCTCAAGGAAGACTGGTCATGGCTGTGGCCCTTCCCGGGTCACAGTCACACACTTCCATGTCTCCTGGGTCTGGTATTCCCAATCAATTCTGTCTTGCCGCTGAAGGACATCCATGTCTGCTAGGTTGGCATGTGTGAGTTGGGCTGCCTGACCAAGCCCTTGTCCCCACTCCCCTCCATGTGACCTTGGGAGGGTGATTTACTTGCTCTGTAGGTGTTTCTGCAATGGTACGAGTGAGCCTGGAAACAGGATCTACCTTAGAGTACTGCTTTTAGGTTTAAGTGAGAGAATATCTAATCCAGTCTCATGGAATCTAGCCCCAGTCCACGTGACCCCCAGGGATAGATGGGTGTCCTTATCCAAGCCTGCAAAGACCCCTAGGACCAGGGATATGACATTCCACACCTGTGGTTTTGGTTGGCGCTATCTGGAAAAAATGCCAGGCCACCATAATAACCCCTGTGTGGACGTCCCCCAGCCTCCCAACTGACAGTCAGAAATCTCCTAATGAAAAAGTCTTGTGTCTTAATCATTTTTTTCTAAAAAAAAACCTTTGGCTGAAACCCTTTTAGACTTACAGAAGAGTAAAATTTATATGGAAAAGTACACAGATAATTTACATATGCCTCACCAAGTTTCTCCGACTATTTACATTTTACATAAACCTAACATGATTCTGAAAACTAAAAACTTAACATCGGCACATTGCTACTGACTAAATTCCATGTGTTAGTTGGTGCTTATCAATGCTCCCGCTAATGTTCCTGTTCTTTTCCATTATCTAAGCTAGGATCCCACACTTCCTGGAATTATCAAGTGTTTTTAGTCTATGACTATATTGTTTTCCAGTCAAAACAATTGTTTTTGCTGTTCTGCAAGCTTGTCGATATACTCCTAAAGGCCTTCTGGCATTTTGAGCAGAATTTTGTTGAATCTGTAGGTTGAATTGGGGAGAATTGGTATATTAACAATACTGAGACTTGTAGTCAATGAACACGGGATGTATCTCCATATGAGATCTTCTTTGGTTTATTTCATTAGTGTATTGTAGATCTTAGTGTATAGATCCTGCATAGATTGTGTTAGACTGATACCAAGCACTTTTTTGTTGGGGGCTAAAGTGAATAAGATTTTCTGCCATTCTTTTGGAGACTGCCTGATTTTGCTCTGGAGAAACATCTTACAGAATGACGCGAATGAGGATAGATGCCACATTTCAATACAAAAGGCTCCACCTTCTCTTTCCAGAGCTCTCTCACCTGCAAGGTTTCCAACCACCATCTCTGAACTTTTCTTACCAAAACCAGACGAGCCAGTATCTCTTTCTTCCTGCATGCACCAATTTCTTCCTTCACTTGGAGCAAGTGGGCTGTCTTCCAACTTCGATGACTGCATAAGTTTAAAGAAAGCCACAAGCTTATTGCTGGACACTTTTTTCTTGTAGGTCTGGGGGTGATGCTTTTTCTAGCCCCTACATTTTTGAGCAGAAACTGGAAGCCATGATTCATCCTATCGCTCAAATATATTAATGTCTTCACTGCAGTGAAGTTATTTATCATAAATAGTTTTAAAAATTGGTAAAAGTAGAGTTAATTTTAATATTGAAAAGGACAGTTCAGGTGACTACCCAATATTTCTTTAGCATTTTCTCTGGCTAGACATTGGCCAAGCTACTTTATGTAACACCTAGTTTTAAAAGCAGCGCAATGAGTTAGGTGATACCACTATTATTTTTTATTTTCCAAACTTATAAAATTAAAGCCCAGAGTTTTCCTTTCATCAAGTCACAAAAACAAAATAAGTGAAACATATGGTAATATAGTTATTAAGTCTTATTTCTATTGATTTAGGATGTCTTCAATGTGTTTACAGAGCATAATGATAGAATGTCTACCTGCATACAAAATGATTTTGTTTAATTTACACTATAATTTTCACATATGTAAGACACAGCTCAGAATGAGTTTATGGATATATACTTATATACTTATGGATAGATTTTAAAAAGGCTCCTATTTTTAGAGAACCCAATGCTTAATTATAACAATTTTCTAGATAAATATTTCTAAGGAATGAATACAAATTATTTTGAGAACACCAATGTAACTGCAAATAAAGAATATGCAATTTTCCCAAAATAATAAATATAAGAATAATGTTATTAATATATTATTAACACACTGAACTGCACATTTCTAAAAATTACATTAGTATTAATGAGATCTAAATTTTATTAAAAGAAACACTAAATAAAGTTACAACCTCATTCTTGTAAATGTAATAATTTTGAAAGAAAGGAGAGTCTGTATTGCAGAATTTATATTACTGAGAGTGTATAAACTTTGAGTGTTGCAGTGACAATTGTGTTTTACAGAATTCAAATGTACAACTAATTTATTTAAGAAACCTAGAGATCAAACTTAGCTTATTCAAAACAAACAACTTAATTAGAGGCTAGTAATAATTTACTATAATTGGCATATAAACAGCCCCTGACCAGTGTTGACTTTTATTAGTGTGATCACAAGATAAAATTAAGTAGCTAACTCTAGTACTTAATTAAGTTTGCTCCACATCAGCATAATTGAAAGAAAGGGATCTATCTGATTACTTACTTTTAGGAAGAAAATTCAATTTCTTCAATATCTCAATATAGGACTTTGGATGGGTCACCCAACTGTTTCTCGATGTGTATTTTTACTCTTCTGCTCCAATCCAATGGAGGAAAACTCACAGGAGGTAATATACTATGAAATGTCACAAAATGAAAACTGAAAACTTTGCTGCAGCCAACAGACTCACTCCTCCACACACGTGCACCCTTCCTCCTGGCCAGCATGACCCATCGTGGTCCGAGGAGTGTGTGTGTGTGTTCTTCAACTGCACTCTGCTTGGATGGAAACCCAATTTCTCAGATTCCCTTTCTTGTCTCCAGTTGTACTGGCCCTCTCTAGCTGACGATGGAAGGAAATGCGCTACCGAGGAGATATTAGCATGCTCCTTCCTTACTGAATGTGGGAACTTTGTCTAAAGGCTTTCAATGATCCAACTTTCAGTCCCATTGATTTTCTGCTTGCTTGGGGTTTAGTTTGCACGATCTTTTTCAGCTTATTAGAGTAAAAGATGAGGTTGCCTTGAGATCATTTTTTATTGCTATTATTTTGATTTTATTGTTTTCAGGTCTAAATGATCCTTTGAACATGATGTCACTGCATCCTGTAAGATTTAGCATACTGTGCTTTCATTCATTGCACAGTGTTTTCTCACAGTGGTTTTTTGGTAATGTCTTTTTTGACCTGTTGATTATTTAGGAATGTGTTGTCTATTTTGCTCATATTTTGAATTTAGCATTTTTTATATTGATTTCTGATTTAATTCCATTGTAATCAGAGAGCACACTTTCATGAGTTTAATACTTTTGAAGCTATTACAAAAATCTTCCAAAAATAATGGCAAATAAAATTCAACAATGTTGAAAAATAGTTACAGCAACCAAATAGGATTTATTTCAAGTTGGTAAGTTTGGATGAGCATATGAACATTATTTCAGAAATTTAAAATAAAACAAACAAATTTAGTGGTAAAATAAATGAAAAACTTTGGTATGAAACTAACAAAATATAAACAAAACTATATACAGAAAACCACAGAACATGGTAACAAAAATCAAAGAAGATTCAAATAAATCAACAGAGTGGTATTCTGTATTCATGGAAGGGAAGGCACCACATTGTTAATATGTCAATTATTTCCAACTTCATATATGGATTAAAAAAAAAAAATCACTGTCAAATCCCAGCTAGTGAGTATGCAGATAGTAACAGCTGGATTCTAAAGTCTACACGCAGAGGTGCGAAGCATAGAACAGTCGACACAATAATAATGAACAAAGGGTAGGACTCATACTACTTGATTTTGAGATTTATAATGAAGCTACAGTGATTAAGACAGCATGGTAATGTTGAAATGATAGACAAATAGATCAGTGAGATAGAATAGGGACCCCAGAAATAAACCCACACAGGTATATTCAACTGCGTTTGCAGAAGAAGCAAAGGCAATTCAATAGAGCAAATATGTAATCTTTTCAATAAATTGTGGTATAGCAACTGCAGAGTTTTACGCTAAAAAAAAAAAGAATCTATACCCATCACAAAAATTAATTAAAGGTGGGTCAGAAGCTAAACTATAAAAGTTCTCAAGAAAAAATATAAGAGAATCTAGGTGAGCTTGGATTTGGTGATACATTTTTAGATACAAAGTTAATAGTCCAATCTATGAAAGAAAAAATAGTAAGTTGTATTGTGTTAAAAACAAAACCGTCTGCCCTGTGAAAAACACAGGAAATATTTGCAAAAATGCATATGCTAATGAGCTTGTATCCAAATTACACAAATAACACTTTGATTTTAACAATAAGAAAACAATCTGTTTACCAATAAGCAAACTATCTGAACAGAGACCTTAGTAAAGGAGATACGCAGATGGAAAATAAGCCTGTAAAATGCTTATCGGTATCCTTCACTAGCAAGTGTCAAATTAAAACCACAGTGACTTATCGATTAGAATGCATGTGTCTATTAGAAAGGCCAAATTCCAAAAAACTGATGCCCACTGTTGGCCAGGTGGTGAAGCCACAAGAACTCTCCTTCACTGTAGGTGGCCATGAAGGCAGCACAGTGACTTTGGGAGAGATCTGACAACTCCTTGCAGAATTAAAAACATTCTGTACGACCCAGCACTCGTGCTTGTGGGTATTTGTCCAACCTAATCTAGAATGTATGCCCTCACAAAAGCCTGTGCATTAAGGTGGACAGCAGCTTGATTTAGAGTTGCCAAAAGCTTGAGGGACGTGCAATCCAATAAGTGAGTTGATGTCAATTTGTGTGACATCCACCAGATGCATGATTATTCAGTGACAGAAAGAAGTGGGTTAGGAAGCCACAGAGGCAGGTGATGAGGTGTGCATGTGTGTTGCTACGTGACAGGAACTGGTCTTGAAAAGTGTCCTGGTTGAGACTCCTAATTATCAGACTTTCTGAAAGGCAATACTAGAGTGATGGTGAAAATATCAGGGATTGCCTAGAGCTTGCAACGCATTCTGGTCAAATAAAATAAATTACAGTACCACTAAAAGAAAGAGAATAAGAAAAAGAAAAGAAAATGTCTGTGTTTCCCAGGGCATCAGGACGGCGGGGAGAAAGTTGGACGGGTAGATCCCATGGAGAAATCTTGGCTGATGCGTCTATTCTCTGAGCTAAGTCACTTTGGAAAAGCGTAGCTTTTGTAATAATTGTGGCAAAAGGAATGATGCGTGAACACCACTGTCTCTGACAATGTTCTTCCCTTGAGCATTAGGATAATCAGCTCGGAGCACCTAACACGTACACACTGGAATTAAGCCATGACGTGGCTGGGTGGTGGATGGTGAGCCAGGCATCCTGTGCAGGGCAGGAAGTTACAGACAAGACAGGGAAGACCCCAGAATGACATGCGTGGTCATGGGAATGTCGCAGACATCAGGGTGAACGTGCCTCAGCTTAATATAGATGAAGATGTTTATGGATAAACATAGTTAGGGAGATGTGCAGACGTGGGTTTATGTAAACACAAGATCTTCCCACTCTGCCATTGATGAGGGCTGGGAAAAAAACAGCAGAACCCCTGAACAGCACCCCTCCCAGCTGTCCAAATCTTCAAAACAAGGAATTCTGAGCAATATCACAGCCCAGAGAGGCCCGAGAAGACACGACTTCTAAATGGAAGGTGACAGTCAGGGTGGGATGCTGGGACAGAAGAAAGCCATTGGATATGCTTGGAGGGAATCTGAAAAAAGCACTGACTTGGTTTAATAATAATATATGAGTGTTAGTTCGATAATTGTGACAAAAGGGTTATACTAATATGTTAATAAGAAAGGAGACTGGGTACAGGGTACAAAAGAACTCTCTGTACTATCTTCACAATAACTCTGTAAATATAAGGCTGCTCCAAAACTGAAATTGTATTTTAAAATGCCCTTAAATGAATGTTTCTGGTTGGGCGTGGTGACTCATGTCTATAATCCTAGTACTTTGGGACGCAGAGGTGAAAGGATTGTCTGAGCCCACGAGTTTGAGACCAGCCTGGGCAACTTGGCGAGACCTCTTCTCTACAATAAATCAAGAAAAATTAGCCAAGCATGATGGTGCATGCCTGTAGTTCCAGCTACTTGAAAGACTAAGGAGGAAGGATCGCCTGAGCCCAGCAGGTCAAGGCTGTGGTGGCCATGAGTGAGCCACTGCACTCCAGCCTGGGTGACAGAATGAGATTCTGACTCAAAAAAAAGAGAAAAGAATGTTTCTATAAGCTGAATGCTTGCGTCTCCCCTAAATTCATACGTTGACACCCAATCCCCAGTTTGATGATGTTAGGAAGTGGGACCTTGGGAGATGATAAGGTCACGAGGGTGAATCCTTGTGGTGGGCTTAGTGTCCTTATAAAAGGGGCCCCAGAGAGTCCCCTTGCCCCTTCTACCAGGTGAGAGCACAGGGAGAAGGCGCCATCTGTGAATCAGAAAACTGTCCTCTCCAGACACCTAACTGGCTGGTGTCTTGACCTCGCCCTTCCAGGCTCCCAGGCTGGGAGAAGCCAAGTTCTATTGTTCATCAGCTACCCTGTGCATGATATTCTGTTCTAGTGCCCTGAATGGACTAAGAAACCCCAAAAATAAAAATGGCAGATTGCTGTCAGAAGGGTATTGATTGGTTGGAGTGTTAGAGGCTTTACAGAATATTTAAGTTACCACTATAGCTGTTATAGCTTGAGTGCAATCCTTCCATGTGGTTTAGCCAAGACGCCTCAAAATGTCCAGGGGTTTTCCTAATGGTCTCTCCCCATCTTTCTTAACCTGAATTAATGAAACTTGCAAATGGGCCATAGTATTGAAAGTGAGGACCACATGAACTTAAAAACATGATCTTAAACATGTCTTGAATTTTACTTATGTTTTAAAATCATTGATGCAGTTTTTCTTATATTCGTTATGCTTAAGCACATTTCAAGTTAGTGATATGATGTTTATGATTTACTGTTTGTATATGGAAGGAAGAAAGCGATATCTTTATAGACACACAGCTAATTCTTGACGAATCCATTCATTCATTAACTTATTCAGCCCCCCTTTTGAAGCACATATTTGCTGAGCCCTCCAACATTGTCTTAGCATTTGGGAAGTATTCATGAAATTACCAGAAAGACCCGAGCTTTCTAGATCTGCACTGTAGCAGGCAAAGCACCTTATGAATGCTACACGAGACAAACCAGTCTCACGGAAAGGACAGTAGAAAGTCGTCAGTGTCCTACAAAGTTAAAGGAGAGAGAGTATGCTGGGTTAAGGATCCAGCTGGGAGAAGGGTCGCCTTCCGTATGAAACAGGGTGGTCAGCATAGGTCTCTTTGAAAGTGAAGGCATAATGGAAGAGTCAAGGTTAATCGAGCGGCTCTCTGGGAGGTTTGTGTGCCCAACCACAGGACATCCTGTGCCCAGGAGCAAAGGCAGGCGTGTGTGCTTTGGTTTCCTGAAATTCAAGGGGGAAGACAGGAGCTGGTGACCACAGCGGTGAGCACCAGGAGAGGAGGTCAGTGGGGAACCGGAAGTCCCCCGAAAGGCCGGTGGGAGGCATGGGGTGTGGGGACAATGTTCCATGCCCATGCCTCCGCTGGGTGGCCCTTGGACCACATGAGACGCACACACCTTTCAGGCCAGTGCAGGAGTGGTAGTGTCTTGGGAACTGAGGTGTTTTAAGTCAGGTGAAGACCGCCTACAGGTGGGAAGGAATGTGTGGAATGTGTGTGAGGAAACACGCGTCCAACCTGGCGTAGTCCTCTTCCTTCTCTTCCTCCTCTTCCTCCTTCTCCTTTAATTTCATCATTATCATTATTGTTAGAAAACAAGTATCCCAACTTCTGTTGCGTTTTGGTCAAAATAATTGGAATCTGAACATCCCCAAATATTTCATGTTGAAGCTTTTAACCACCTGGAATAGTTTTTAAAAAATCAAAGTTTTCAAAAAGCAAAGTTTTGTAGTTTATACAAACAAAAACCAATATACACTAAGATAATAAAAACTCAAATATGTAAACTATTTAATGTTAAAATACCTTTTATTTTGTAATTTCTCAATTGTGGGCATCATCTTTGCTTCAATACATTTATATGTAGATAATCGTATATTTTGTATTAGAATGAAATAGTACTGAGAAGTCCTAAACATTTTCAACATGTAAGTTGTGTGAGCCATGAAAAAGAGTCACAAATAGACCACATTATTTGACTAGCTTTCTCTTGTTAAATTACGTTATTAAAAAAGGTAATCTAGCAAAAGGTAAAAGCCAAATACTTGTGAAAAGTATGTGCTGATATATTAAAACATTTCAATGAAACAATTTGGAATTGAGAGTGTTCCTTTTTAGCAGAAATTCTCTGAGCTTACCATCTCAGCATTTTGAGAGAATTTTCTCACTTAAAATTGTCAGCTACAAAGAGGGCTAAAGTGAACAACTTCTCATGACATTCTGAAACTGATTATAGGCAATTTCATGAAAACAAACAAATAAGAAGGCGATATTACAAAAATAAATTCTTGAGACTGTTAACATGACACTGCATTAGAGACAGATGTGACTAAGAAAGTAATTAAAGCCTGTGATTATTTAGCATGTAAATTTTTGTGTTGATTTGTTATTTCGGAAGTTAATTAAAATGAAGTTGTATATATATAATTTAATTTGTTCAGGGATATATTTTTAAAAGAATTTCACCTGTGAAAATATCTTTCCATATATCCACCAATCAAAACACAATGCTTTATGAGTGAATGTGTGGTTTTAAAAGCAATTATGTGCATTGATATTTCACTCTTACAGCACCTCACTTTAATGGTGAGGTCTGAGCCCCCCTTCTCAGTTACCACCTCTACAGACAGGGCCTATGATAGCAATATTTCATGAAAGTGTATGTCCACAGACATACAAGCCACTTGCCTTAGCCAAACTCTGGAGATCATGTCTCTTATACTTTGGAGTAAATTTCTCTCACTAGAAACTCAGTTTAGCAAATATGGCTTGGCATTCTTTCATAGGCAAGCAACGGTTTGCTCTGTGTGAGAGGAGAGTGCAAAAATCCCAAACAGAAACTAAATATACTAGTTAAAATCAAGCTGTAAGTCTCTCCTCTGGCATCTGAGTGAACTTGGGGAGAATTCAAATGAAGGAATAGAGGGAACACTTGGTGAACTTGGGTTCTCACTTTGGCAGGAAAGAAACAGATAGGAATTTATAGTTGTATATTTTAAACAGTATGCACAGTGATGAAAAATTATGGTAAAGGAAAACGCTTCTTTGAAAATACACCAAAAGTGTTGAAAAGACTTGATAAAAGTTAGCTTTTAAGAACGAATTATTATTAAATTGAATGAAGGCGAATACAAACCATATAATATTGGGGGAAAAGGTGGAAAATCTAAGAGAGTTAACAAATGACCTTTTAGGAAAACAAGAGATTATCCTAGGTGATAAACATGACTGTGGCTGCAATAAGATAATGATGATTAGTTCCGACCCAGGTTACTTACTTTTAAAACCTGCAGAATTATGATGTGGTTATATAGCCACCTCTTTTCTTTGTCAAAATTTTTCTCAACTTTATGCCAAGATGAATTTCCCCGGTTATTTTTATTATGTTCCTTTTAAATTTTGCACTTAGAAGCTTCCTCATAATTTGTGCTGCCATTTTTGACAACTGGCCATTGAACACCCTGGATCAGTTCTTGTCATAGCTATACATAGGTATCTTACTCAAGCAACTACTTCAGGCCACAGGTTTCCTCCATACCCTGGGCAGCACCGTATTTTGCTATTTAACTGTGTTGGTACAACCGTCCGCTGCTTAAATTAGCTCCTGTGAGACTATAGATTAATCTTTTATGTAGCCAATACCTCTAAAAAGACAAGAAGTCAAAAACAAACACCCAAAGCATCTGTTGCTCTTTATTTCTCCAAGATAAAATTATTTTTATTTATGCCTAGAATGAATAATTTCTTTTCAAAAAAATTGCATCCATAAATATTGATTTGATGATAATGATTGCATCATTTTAAAAATGTAAAATCCACCAGATATATGACAACCATTCAGGAGGGTGCACATACCCCTGAGGTCTTCCTGTGTGCTTCTCTTGGCCCTAGTTTAAGTCATTGAACAGACTTATTTTTATTTTCTCCTTTTTTTCACTAAGGTTTCCTGAGGGTGAGGATGATGAGGTCTTTGTTTTCAAAACCCAATCCTTGATGGAACATGCACTGTTCACCTAGGAGCTAACACCTTTTTACATGGAAGTTTTTTGGTTGAAGGCATGGATAGCTGTCTCTGTCCATACAGTTCCGTGTCTCTGGGTGCCCATTCACATTTTCAACTGGCTGGACTTAAACCTTACTGAGAACACCTGCCAGCTCTGTCCATCTTCAAGAAGCTTCCTTCCACTCTACCTGGTGCATTGAGCCCCCTTCCTTCTTCTCCCTGAGCATTTGGTGTTTAGCTTTATCATCCAACACATGTCCCTTTCAATGGAAGAAAATCACGTATTTTGGTCTGTCGCTCACGGACTGCAACGATCTTTACTTGGGGAGATACATCCTCAAGCTCCAAGCCTCACTTGAAAGGTGAACCCTGAAAGTGGCATGGGATGAACACCAGTAAGTATCAAAGGGAAGAAGGCATGTCCACCCCTTGAATTTATACCTCTGTTTGTCCAGAGTATCCCACAGATGCCAATGTAGAACTATCATTTCCATATTAGTGGATGCATCCTATGTGATGCCTTTCCAAGAACCATAGCTATTAAAAAGGATGGTATAAGAGAACATTGCTTGAGGAGGAAAGGGGTATAGGGCAAGGGTAATAAAAAAATGACATTTGCAAGTCAGGCATTGTAAGAAACAAAATGGCCATTCACTTTCAAAATGATAATTTATTTCTTCACTTCCTGGTTCTCCCCCTTCTTAGTGAACTTTCTCTTTTGGCAGGCTTCCTTTGGTGGGTATTGAGACCCAATCAGAATCCAGAGACATGTGGTTTATATTATTGGTACAAAAGTATTGCCCAGGCATGTCCGGGAAAGCAACGGAACCTCAGAAGTGCCAATGAGGAACCAGGGGAGGGACTTGCCCTTGGGGCATGAATACACTGTCTGTGACAGCCTTGGGAGCTGCTTCACTCCCCTAATCTCTGAGTCTCCATGTTGTGCTTTAAGGACGAAACCGAGGAGGGCCGATTCTGTCCAAGAGCCACAGCTGCTAAAAAGGGTGATATAGAAGAACACTGCTTGAGGAAGAAAAGGGTTTAGGGCAAGGGCAGTAAAAACATAACATTTTTCAAGTGAGTCACTGATTCTCGTGTGATTTACAATTTTGAAAAATCACATGAAAACATTCTTTCATTAGGTGGATGATGGATCATAAAAGCCTGAAATGTCAAACAGAAGAGTCTCCTCAAGTAGTTCTTAATTGGCAATGCATTTCCTGATGAACACAGAAACACACGGTCCAAAAATAGGCACACAGGATACCCCCATTTCTGAGAGGGCACTGGGCTTCCCAAGGCTGCCTCTTTGGGTTGTTTTTGCTACACTGGGATGTGCTGGGTTTGGGAGAATCAGTCACATGTGGAGTTAGAAGTCAGAGGGGTTGGGCGGGTCCAGCCTATATGGCGTTTCCAATTAGTCCCAGGTGGTGCCAGGCTGCCAGGCTGGTGGTGTCAACAATTATAAGGCTAAAACTTTTTCCACTCTGTATGCCTGGGCAATTTTGGCTGTACGTCACCTATAACAGTTTAAGCTGGTCCCATGGTTACAGAAAGAGGAGATGTCTTGATTTGGGGTTTGTAGTGTTTTACTTGGTTAGTCACTCAGATAAAGTCTTCAAGACCCTCTAAATTCCAGTCTCTAGCCAGCACATGATCAAATCCCACCCTTCTCTGAACCTCTATCTCCATCTGCTCTGTGATTGTACGGGCTCACAGCTGGATGAAAATCTACAGCCCTGCAGAGGGTCTCTCGAACACACAGGGCTGCCAACTGGAAGTGGAAGCTCTTGCCGCTCTTTCTCCATCTTTACAAACTTCCAGCATGTTTTCCTCCCTCCTCAGTTGTGGCTAGTCAGCTCCAAAGTTTATGTTTAGAAAATAGAAGCATTAGGAGAGAATTTTGCAAGCTTCCCTGCCCACCCATCTGCATCCACCCCCCACAATTTCCATCTGAACATCGGAACTCAACACACGTGGTCTTGCCTGAGGCCAACCCATCCATTCATACTCTAGGTCAGCCCATGTATGACAGTTTCAAGGACATTTCTCTTCTTCTTCTCACTTTTTTCTGTCTACTGGATAATCTTCATAGGTACACAACCTAATTCTTCCAACACACACATACACACACACACACACACACACACACACACACATACACACACGAGCACACACATACACATAGAGACACACAGGCACACATACTCCAGAAAACACATACCTCCTTAGACCCCCTCATACCCCCTAAGCTGTATCCTTGTTTTCCCGCTGCTCTCTACACCAACAATTTCTGTTGCAAATTCCTTCTCCTTCAGTCACTCTCCTGCCCTACGTCCCATCAGCCTCTGCTCCACGCTTCACTGACTCAGTGATTGGTTCAGCTTCCTCACTGGCCTGCAGTGCCAAACCCCCAAGGACTATTTCCTCTGAAGAGACCATCTTTCTTGGCTTCTTGGGGACACTTTCTGGACATTTTCCCTTTTTTGAAATCCTTTTTGCTGTTGTCTCTTTGTCTCCCAAAACACTAGAGGAACCCAGGGCTGGACACCAGATTTCCTTCTATAAGGCATTTGCACTCACGATCTTTGTGATCTAACACATACCTTTGGGGTCATAGGTTATCTCTGGGCTGACAGCCTACAGCACAGGCATCTCTGCTGTGCTCTGGACACAAATATGCAGCAGCCTCTTTTCCTTCCAGTGGGAACCTTGGGATGAACAGGAAAAACTTGAGTCTTCATTTCAACCTTAACCTGCTCCTTCCCTAGACCTATCTGTCCTGGGAACTATACTTCTCATTACCTAGACCAAAAAGCAAGAAGCCTCCCATCTCCTTCTTTTCTGCTACATCAGAATTTATTCCTGGGCTTTCTATTCTGTTCCATTGGTCAATGTATCTGATTTTATGCCGATACTATGCTGTTTTGGTTTCTATAGCTTTGTAGTATGTTTTGAAGTCAGGTAGTGTGATGTTACCTGGTGTGTTCTATTTGTTTAAGATTTCTTTATCTATTTAGGTTTTTTGTTGCTGTTTTCTATAAATTTTAGGATTGTTTTTTCTATTATTGTCAAGAATGTCATTGACATTTTGATGGGGTTTGTGCTAAATCTATAAATTGCTTTGTGTAGTACAAACATTTAAGTATTTTTTTCAATCCATGAACACACGGTATATCTCTCCATTTTTGTGTGTATTCTTCAATTTCTTTTATTAATGTTTTATAGTTTTTATTGTAGAGATCTTCTGTCTTCTTGGTTACGTTTTCTGCTAGTTTTTTTTTTTTGTAAGTAAAAGAGATTTATTTTTCTGACAATTTGCTACTAGTATATAGAAATGCTACTAATTTTCTATGGCAATTTTGTTTTCTACAATGTTACTGAATTTCTATTAGTTCTAATAGTTTTTTTTATGGAAACTATCAATGGAGCAAATAAATAACCTACAGGACACACACACACACACACACACACACACACACACACACACACACAAGATACATCAATAAAGGCTAGAATCGAAAATATAAAAGGAACTCAGAAAACTCAACAACAATAAATCCAATTAAAAATGGACAAAAGACCTGAGTAGATATTTCCAAAAGAAGACATACAAATGATCAACAGGTATATTTTAAAATTCTCAAAATCACTAATCATCAGGGAAATGCAAATCAAAACCACAATGAGATGTCATCTCACTTCAGTAAAAAAGCTGCTATCAAAACTCAGTGGCTCAGCCTGTAATCCCGCACCTTTGGTTGGGAGGCTGAGGTGAGTGGATTGCCTGAGCCCGCGGGTTCGAGACCCACCTGGGCAACTTGACGAGACCTCATCTCTACAATAAATCAAAATGAGCCGGGCGTGGTAGCGCGCCTGTAGTTCCAGCTACTTGGAAGGCTGAGGCAGAAGGATCACCGGAACCCAGCAGGTCGAGGTTGCGGTGGCCGGCAGTGGCCACTGCACTCCAGTCTGGGTGACAGAGTGAGACTCCAACTCAAAAAAAAAAAAATCTAACAGGTGCTGGTAAGGATATAGATAAAGAGGACCCTTTGGACACTGCTCATAGAAATGTGAATGATCACAGCCGTTATGGAAAATGCTATGAAGGCTTTCAAAAAACTAAAGATAGAATCACCATGTAATCCAGCAATCCCACTGTTGGGTGTTTAGCCAAGGTAAAGGAAGTCAGGGCATCCAAAGACATCTGCACCCCATGTTCACCGCAGCACTACTCACAAGAGCCAAGAATGGAATCCACCCAAGTGTCCACCAGTTGACTGATGGCTGAAGACAACGTGGTGTGTCTTCAGAATGGGATTACTCAGCCATAGAGAAGAATACACCCTTGCCATGTGTGGCAACATAGGTGAGCCTAGGGGGCATGATTCTGAGTGACATGAGAGGCAGAGAACGGTCCCACAGAAGCTACACTGAGGTCTCCCTTGTTGTGGAAACTAGAGGCTGTTTTCTTAGAAGCAGAGCGTGAAAGACTGGTTATCAGAGGATGGGAAGATGGCGACACAGAGGGCAGGGGCGAACGGCTCAACAAGTCCAAGGTGAGTTAGACTGGAGGAGTGGGCTCAGCTATTCCACGGCACCGCAGGGTGGCGATGGCCAACAATACTGTAGTTTGCACTTCCACATAGCTGGAAGAGAGGTTTTGAATGTTTTCATCACAAAGAAATATAAATGTTTAAGGGGATAGATATGCTAATTAAACAGACTGATGGTTTTACAATGTATACATGTATCAAAGCATAACGTTGTGCCCATACATATGTACAATTATTATGTGTTGAGCATAAATACATAAAAAGTGAAATAAAATACAAAAATTAAATGGAAAAACCAGCAAAATGCTGTTTTCACAAAAGAACAGCAAGAGAGCATGAGGCAAAAGATGAGATTATTTATGAGCAATAGAGGGACGCGGCAGAACACACTGGGAAAGCCGTGTGCCCGTGGCTAGCCTGAGCTGAGTCTACACCACGACCGAAATAAGATCCCCTTCACCGAAACCCAAGGCCTCCGGGATGTTGTGCATTGATATGTGTGGAGGCTTGAACACACACGTCGTGAAGCCCTGCTGCTGCTTCGCCCGACCAGGCTTTGTGTGGGAAGCCACGTGCGACTGGCTGTGCCTGTAAGCTGTTTGGATAACAACTTCCAGGCTCTGCTCTCCCTGGTCACTGCTGGAGCTGACAGCACACTCCGTCCTTCTGGTTAAACAGCAAGTTAAGCCTCTTTGTTTGGGCCAGGGCTGTGAGCGCCTGGACGTCCTCTGGGAGAACTCTGACAACAGCACAACTCTGGCCTGCAGCCTACGATTTCCTCTCTGTTCCAGTCCTTTCAGGATTATGTGCGGACTCGCGGCGTTTTCTCAGTGAAAAGTGCACATACCCTCTCCCGAGGCTCCACGGGAACCCATTGATCCGCAGCTCCGTGCCCACGGCGAGGCGTTTGTGTCTGGCTTTTGGCTCTCGCCGTTGGCTCTTCAGGCTTATGTTTGTTTATGTGCGCTCCGCTGAATTCCCAGTTAGCAGCACTTGGCCCAAGTACTGCAGAAATGAGTGTGAGGGTGATGCGTAACTTGTCAAGGCCAGCTAGAATCAACGCACGTGGCACGTAAAAAAGGCAACAACAAAACGTCTTCCCAACGCGGAAATGCAGATGCATTCAACTTCCCTTCAATAGTAAGTAGATTGAGAGAAATGTATACACACATATGTGTATTTTTTTATACATACAGACACATATACGCTCATTTGTTAGGTTGAATACTGTGAAGACTATCGAAATGTTAATAATGAAAAACTGTGACAAAACTGACAGATTTCGCCAAATGCAGCTAAAGTAGAAGGTGCAGAGAAATAAAAAGAGAAACAATCTTAGCGGCCATGATAAAGCAATTAACACGTGCTTTCGGGGGTGTGGCATATCTGGTGGGAGATCCATTCTTCTAAGCAGGTAGCAGCACTTTCGTTTATCCTCTTTTTGAGCCAAGAGTTGTGTTAGAGTGCCACGACTTTGCACACTTTCTGGTGTTGATTTGACTCCTAAGACTTATTTATCCCCTAAATTATGGGCCCCCCAACCCGGCACCCCAAGAGCTGGCATGCTCTGAAGGCACAACCAGCAGGGTGCCATGTGGTGGAGACAGTACCAGGTCAGCCACAAGCCCGTGTCCTTTCCCTTCTGAGTATAGATACAGACAAGGTTTAGCAGTGGACCCTACTGGATCCCAGGGGCTGGATCGTGGCTGGTGGACAGGAATGCATGTCACTCGAGGGATTTTCTTCTACACATGTCCAGAGACGTGGCGTGCTCCACATGTTTCCTCATTTGTCCTTGCTCAAGGCCATCTTAGACCCCGACAGGCCTGGTCTTGGATCCTGACTTTTGAAAGCCCTTGTTTGAACCTAGTCCTTTTTTGATGGGCAGCACAGTTGGTTCCATGTTTTTGCTACTGTGAACAAGGCTGCAGTAAACATAAGTGTGCAGGTATTTTGTACATAGAATGATCTGAGTTCCTCTGGAATATTCCCATTCGTGGGATGTGGGGTCATATGGAAGGTTGAGAGGGCTGGGATTGCCAGGAATGGGAATTTGCCAGGGGAGAGAGGCACGCCTCAGCAACAAGGGAACCTGCATAATAAACATTTGTATACCCAACCCTGAATTGTACCCCAAATCTTTAAAATAAAGAGTTTAAAAAAGAAAAAAAAGAGAAAGTCCTCATTTGGGCCCTTATACTTCTGCTTCCCTCTACGGAAAGCCAAGTGGTTTCTGGAAGCGGGAGCCCGGAAATTTCTTGCCCAAGTAGCAGGGAACATGTTGTGAGACATGCAAGGAGCTCTTCCCTGAGATGTCTTCAGATGTGTCGAACCAATGCCTGATGTCATCCTTCCCAACGTGGTCATTATGCAGAAACCTAAAACATTATTTCTTAAGCTGTTGTCTGTCTGATTGTCTGGAGCAATCAGCCGAAAACACTTCTATATGAGACATAACTCACACGCATACACATATCTAATTTTTCTACGACCTATTTTCCTCCTTGTGCCTAGAACATAGCCACATCGCTTTTCTTTCTTTCAACAACAAAATAGAAGCCAACTTACACAAATTAAAAAATAACATAGGCATAAACTCCAAGAAAATGGAATGAAGCTTTCGGTTTACTAGCCAAAGTATTATTATGGCATGGCAATAGAAAAAGCATTGTTTTAGACTAGAAATTGAGATTACAAATTAATCAATTTTGATGATTTCTAAAGATCTATAGGTGTGCTGTCATTCTGTCTTTGTACAGAAAATGAGATATTAATAGCATTTTGTGTCCTGTTTTTCACGTATTTTTATATTTCAAATCCCCATAAAATGACAAGTATTTTCTTTGTTTTTGATTTAATATAAATGTGACTCTGGGGATCAAACACCTACATTCTTTGCATAGAATTCACCAAAGAAAGATAAAGTTCACACACTCTCATTTCTGCAATTTCACATGACTGTTCCATCATGTTCAGCTCTTTATAAATATTTGAATCCTAGTCAGATACAGCCAGAGGTCTGTTTTCCCTTGATTGTTGACATCCCCTCATAATTTTGATTTGGGAAATAATGAAATCTTCATGAAGGATACATTAATTTTACAAGGAGGGTAAGTATTCAAACGCCATGCAAAATTGGATAACAGAAGGCGCACTAACCAAAACACTCACACACACACACACACACACACACACAGTGAACTGATCAGAAAAGACTTGTAGAAGAACAAGGGCGGCTAGTACAACAGACTGTTGAAAGTCATTTTATTTTCCCACATCACACTTTTCTCCTGTAATGAACTTGACGATGGGTTTGCGTTTTAGAACCTTACCTTAAAACACAATGGATGTTGCCAGGGATTTGTTTCAGGCAACTCTGCGTTCTACACAACGGCAGTGGAACTGCCTTCGTGGTGCCTGCTCCCTGGGCACAGACTCCATGGCGGCAAGTTCACAGGCAACATAATATGCCAAGAAGTAGGTTAGTGATTGATAGACCTGCCTCGCCCGATTTGGGCATACAAGGGGGACCCCCAAAAACTAGAATTATCTTTTGGAGGGACGGTCTCTTGTAGTAGAGGCTTCCCCTGCTAGGTAAGTGTTCCAAGAGCCCCTCCACAACTGTGTACCTGCTAGTGTTGTGAGAGACTGCCTTAGGCTTCAGTGGTTTTTTTTTTTTTTTCGAGATTCTTTCAATGTGTTTGCCCATTTCATTATGGGTGATTTACAAGCACACCTGCCCACACTATGTTGTGTTCAGCAGTTTTTGACCAAAAATGACACGACCCCCATACTCTACCCTCCCTAGTCACCCGATCTTGTTCTGAGCAAATTTTCTTATTTCCTCAAATGAAAATAGTCCTCAAAGGGAAATGCTTTGTTGATGTGGAGGAAGTGAAACAAAAAACAGCAGAAGCACTAAAGGCATCAAAGTTGATGAGTCCAAAAACTGTTTTGAGCAGTGGAAAAAGCATCTCAATAGATCTATTGCATCAAGCAGAGAATACTTTGAAGTGACTGAAGTTTAAACATGTAATAATAAATATGCAATATTTTATAAATAAATTCCAGGTTTTTTTGCCCCCCCCATATTTATCTCAAATAGCATTTAAGAGAAATAGCATGTGTTTTGACAAGATAATTACACTATGGTTTAAAATATCAAGATATATACCAATGCAGATTGCTTATCAGATATTTTAGCATCAACATTGTAATTGCAACCCTAGGTCTCAGGCTATACAGGACTTTGCTTCGATACTTTGCAATTTCCAGTTCTGTTTTACGCAACACACACGCTCTTAGAGTTCCCAGCGGCAAACTGGGATTCCCATTTCTTGCATTTTATGTTGACTTCTGAGTTTCTCTGAAGCTAAGTTAAACATATGCTCTCAGTTTCTCTCCAGCTAAGATGGCTGCCCTAAGTTAATTTATCTCATTTGTGTGTGTGTGTGAGAAACCAGTATATTCCTGTTACGTAATTCCCCTCCACTGGCCACAGCGCAATAGGAGTAATGCAGCCATGCTGGAAAATGCTGTCATTCCAAAATGTAAGTCTCCTCTTATCAAGGCTGCTTACATTAAAAAAAACCAGCAGAATTCTTCCATGACATTGATGTGAACACACGAGACTGCTGATACTGAACGCATTGCACTGAAGTCTAAAAAATGCGAAGTCCCCACTGTGGGCAGGAGCATCCTCCCGATTTCTTACATCCCACGTCCCCTAGGACCCTGACTCCCTCCATCAGATTCCCCTAGCCATACCCCTGGGGTTTCCGTGACATCATGTTGTCCCGTGGCAGTGTGCCCTCCCCACGCATGTTCATTGCCTTGGGCTGTGCACACGCATGCAGGACACCTTGTTCCCCAGTATTCATTCCAGAGTTGCTCGAGCCTCACAGATCCCAGGATGGATAGTTGGGTCCTGGGATGGATAGACGGGTCTTAGGATGGAGATACAGATCCTGGGATGGATAAGTGCGTTCTGGGGTGAATATACAGATCCTGGAATGGATCGATGGGTCCTGGGATGGATAGACGGGTCCCAGGATGGATAGATGGAGGAGTTGTGGGCGCTGGCCCCGTCCTTCAGAAGTGAAAGCTGATGGAGACCCGCGCCATTTCCAGGCAGAGGAGCTGACAGATGGCCTTGCCGTGGGCCTTCGCACCTGCCGTGGGCCTTTGCTCCTGCTGTGGGTCTTCACACTCACTGGCCTCGTGCCTCCCCTCGCCTCAGAAACAACTTCGTCCTGGTGAAAGAGGTTCTCCCTTTTTTACCGCGGTTCATTGAGCATGTGCCTTGTTTTCTAACTTGGGTGGTAGGTGCAGATTCATTTCAAGAAAATGCCCCTTCGGACCAATTTTTTCTCAAGCCTCTAGGCCAGTGTGTGTTAGAATTATCGAGAGGGCTCATTACAACACAGAGAGCAGGATCGCCACCCCAGAGTCTCTAAAACTGCAGGCCTGGAGGGCAGCTCGAGATTTGCCTTCCTGCAAGCACTGAAGCAGCTGGTCCTGGCCCCACCTCCAGACCAGGATCCGATGACTCCGGAAGTTTGACAAGACGCTTGGACGAAAGCAAGAGGCAGAATATCCTCCGGAACAATGGACATCAGAGAAACACTGTTTTGTCAAATTGTGAATGGAATGCTGATTTTAAAAGGATGTTCATTCTCAACAGCATAAATCATATACTTGAAACCCTGATGCATTCCTTAAATTTTAGGGTGAAGTTCCACATCCTTGCTGATTTTCTGTGAAAGGTAACAACCCCAGGAGGCCTAAGCAGAGCTACCGGGACTCACACACAAGCCCGAAGAAGCGCTCCTGCGTTCGATGCGTTTATCTGAGCTGTGCTAATGCCCCGAATCCTGAGTGTTGGTGGCATCTGGGCTTTCTTGGCCTTCCGTGTCCGTCATGTTCCTCAAGGTGATGACTTTAAGATGAAGGAGGCATGTGAAGGGATTCATCACAGGAAACAGAACTATTGCTTTGTGCAAACGTTTTGAAAAACAAATGCGATAAATTGGTTTTTTTCCTCTTTCCGCGTATTAAATACAGACGTACTATATGCATATGAAATTTTTGATTAAAATGTCTTCCACCAGTCTGTCTCTTTAATTAAATAAAGCCTGTTTGGTATTAATCAAGGCACAAAGAATTTATACCCCAAATCCAGATTAATTAAAAGCCTGGGAGTTTGAAGAACAGACTGCATATAAAGACAAAAATAAATCAATCCAAACATGATATTTATGAATATGGATGGTTTGTGAGCAAAATAAATAATTTAGACGGACTAATATATGTCAGATATAGGATAGGATTATTTTATATTATAGAATGTACTTAAATGGAAATTTAAACAGGCATTTTGGATTAAGGTTTCTGTTTTTAGCATTTATTGTTCATTACCAAGTGATGATAGCTCTCAGTGGCTAATCCCCCACAAATCCCGAGGCTGTTAACTACCTGCTCAACTGCATTAGGAAAGTGAGTCTAGGGTGGCCCCTCCTCTGTTTCTGCTGCGTCTGTTTTAATCGTATTTAAAATTACCCTTATACCTCTTGCACCCTCTGAAGAGTCACTTGGGCCCGGTCACACAGAGTGCAAAATTCATATGTTG
Organism: Carlito syrichta; assembly: GCF_000164805.1. NCBI lineage: Eukaryota > Metazoa > Chordata > Mammalia > Primates > Tarsiidae > Carlito > Carlito syrichta. The sequence goes on from NW_007249740.1 coordinate 271,359, forward strand.
GACCCATTTGTACTGTTCGCCAAATTAAAAGTACATACAATACACAAAAATCAACTCTAAATGGATCAAAGACCTAAACGTAAGACCTCAAACTATAAAGAACCTTAGAAGATGCAGGAGACACTCTTTTAGAAATTAGAATGGCAACCAATTCCTGATCAAAACCCCGAATGCCTATGCCATAAGAGATAAGATAGACAAGTGGGACCTCATCAAACTGAAAACCTTCCGCAAAGCAAAAGAAACCATCAAGAGAGCGGGGAGACAGCCCACAGAATAGGAAAAAAACAATTTGTCAACTTTGTCTGACAAAGGCCTAACATTCAGGGTCTAAAAGAAACTCAAGTGTGCCAAAAAGAAGAATACTCACAGACCCATTACAAAGTGGGCAAAAGATATGAACAGACACTTCTCAAAATAAGACATACGAACAGCCAACAGATACATGAAAAAATGCCCAGACTCACAAGTCATCAGAGAAATGCAAATTAAAACCACCCTGGATTGCACCTAACTCCAGTCCAAAAAAACAACAGATGCTGGAGAGGATGCAGGAAAAGGGAAACACTTCTACACTGCTGGTGAAAGTGTCAACGAGTAGAGCCTCCATGGAAAGCAGTTTGGCGATTCCTAAAAGATCGAAGGACTGACCTTCCGTGTAACCCTGCAATCCCCTTTCTGGTAATGTACCCGGAGGAACTCAAATCACTCTATGAAAAAGACACCTGCACATGCTTGTTTATTGCAGCATTATCCACAATAGCAAAAATGGGGAACCAACTGTTGAACAATTATCATCATACCATAAGAAAGGAATTGGCAGTAATGGGAATCCGCCAGGGGAGGAAGGAGACCACACCTCATCAAGAAGCGTACCTGATCTCAAACCTGGTGAAATGGGGACCAAAATGAGGCCCAAACTTTACCCACACAATGACCACTTGTATACCTAACCCTGAATTGTACCCCACATCTTTAAAAGAAAAAAAGAAAAATATATACCTAACATATTCGTTCTTAGCTACTTATTAAAGGACAATGAGCTACATATGTTTGATCAGCTTTGAAACTAAAAAAAAACAACTTACTACTAACTCATGCATAGAAGCTGTCCCAATATCATCTGACTCTCTCCAACACGCTGCAGAAGGGATAGACCAACCTTTACACGAGGGTATTCTGGCTATACACCTAAGACCTATTCTGTGACGAACATGTGCCATACACCTAGCTGGCTATTGGAGAAGAAAAATGATTTTACTTCGATTGCTGATCTCAGTTAGAACGGGGAAGTGTCCTTGGCTATCTGAAACTCTGTTTCACTGAGAATATATTTGGACTGAGAATGAATCCTCGTCAAACGCAAGTCCTCCTCCTCTTCCTCTTTTCCAGGTCCATCCCGCTTCTTTTCTTTTTCCTTTTTCTTCTCACCATCCCCGTCTTTCTTCTCCTTCCTATTTTTTCTTTCATATTTCAAAAGAACACTGACACATACTTTGCTGTGTAAAATGGAAACGGGTATTTAGTAAAGCTGCATGTCTAATCAGGTAGAAACAAAAAGGATCCTTCAGGAAAGGTCATAGGTATCAATTTTGGCACGAACAAGAGATGTTGCCAAATACAATTGCAAAAGTAAATGTTGAGATCATTAACGAAGGCCTGAACGTTGTAGAGGAAAACTGTAAAGAATATTCTACAATGCTGTGTCTTGGAAGGCCTTAGTGAGCCAGAACACTAGAACACATGACTCACAGACTTTGCCTTAGTGGATAATCAGAAACCAATTGCGTGCGCACACACGCGTGCGCACACACACACACACACACACACACACACACACACACACACACACGCAACAACATGCACTTTTTAGAAGAGAACCTGACACAGGTTGTGTTAGCTGTTTTATTGCTATCAACATCATCATCATTTTTTGTTACCATTAAAAAGTAGGTGAATAACTTTAAGGCATTTAATATCATTGTCAAAATCAACTTAAAATTTGCACCGCTTTTCAATGTTAGTTATGAGAGTACCTGGTCTCAATTTCAGAGAGTTTTAGATTATTTAAGTCAAATAGTATTACAATGAAATGTATAAAAGTGACAAAGATTTTTAAGCTATAGTAAAATTCATGAATATTATGAGTTTTTAAAAAATTGCATATAAAAATTTTTGGAATGGTATATACATTACCAGGTATTCATACTTTAGAAATTGGGCTTGACAGCATGATAATTCCCCATGTTTGAAATGGTGTAAATGGTCACAGTTTTGTTTACAGCCTCAAGCAAAAAGCAACAGCCGAAGATGCGGCAGTGTGTGTAAATTCACACGGCAAAGCCTTCGCCCGAATGTTGAAATTGCTTTTTTCCTGAGAGTAGTGGAAAACCCTGGAGAATCCACACTTTCAATTTAACTCTTGATCAATGACAAGTACTAAAAATAATTGGCATAAGCTTTGTGGCATTTACCAATGAAAGAGGTATTTGAGCAGAGAAAGGGCTCTGTGCTTTCGTTTTTTCGTGTGTGGAAAACAGGGTCCATTCACTAGTAGAGATGAATCTGTAGAAGTGTTTTTGGGTTGCACCAGGTTGTCTTCCTAATCTCACTGGGTGACTTCTTCTGTGTTCTTTTGTGGCCTCCAGGGATGTGGGGATGGAAAGGAGACCTTTCTGGCTGTCTTGACGTTTATCTGTGGAAAGTCTGACTCCACATCCACCAGCTGAAAACACGGAAACAACCACCTGGCTGGCTGCCGAGCGTGGTGAGGGTGAGGAAGGAAACTATGTGAGCAAGGATGCAGTGATGGTGAGGTCCGCGCTCCAATGAGGCAACCAGGGAGGGCTTCCCAGAAGCCAAAGGGAAAACGCAGCAATAGTCTGTTTCTCCCGGTCCTTGTTCCCTTAACTTTTCTGTTTCTTCCCAGGAACATTCTGGTCAGTAACTTTTTTTGCTTCTGTAACTTCTTAAATACAATGTATTTTCCACTTTTCCGGTAAAATATGCATTTTCAAATCTAATGATAGCGGGTTATCTACGTGGGCGTCATAACCTAGCGTCAACATCCTGAGAGTTTATGGATTTGGGGCAACGTGCTGTGTCTTTTCTACAGTGAATAAAAGCTATGTAATTAAAGACGTGCACACGTGCGTGCATGGCGGCCAGTGTCACTGATCCTTCATTTCTGGACATGCACAGGATGTGACAAGAAGTGCTTCTTCAGATAAAAGTGCATGACAGAGCCAAAGTATGTTTGAAAGGTTGCCCGATCTGTCAAAAATGGACGCTTCTGCGTGGATCCACTCACCCTGACCTGTTTCCTTGAGCCACCTTTGCCTCCCCCATCTGTCAATAACAGAAGTGGCAACGTGACTCACCAGGCCTTCTACTGAGGAGTCAAAGGTCGCACAAATGCGCTGCCCTGACCTGAAGCCCGATTTGTGAGCTGTGGGTGAAGACAGCTGGATGCCATGCCTTTCCGTCTCTCCTTGTGAAGGCCATTCTCGTGTTAAGGAAGTGTGGACATGGGAATGATAGACACATCTGTGAGCCTTTTTAATGCACCCTAATCCCCCCATATGGCTGCATGGCCTCAGATAATGAGTGCCGGTCCTCACAGCTGGGAAGACCACGAGCGCCATTAACCCTGCTCTTACACACCAAATTGGCCTGTTCCCGAAACCCAACCAGAGAGTGGGCCCTGAAAACTGTCTCCCTTTCAAAACGACCTGGAGACCCAAAAGGCCCCTGCACTAGGCAGGGTCCTGGTTTTCACAGCAACACGTGCTTTACGAAGGCCCCTGCTCTCACTTCAGAAACCGTGGTGGGTCCTCGCGTGTTGAAGATGGAAGCGTGTTTGGCAGATTGTGTCGAGGAGTGATCTGAAACACCCGAGCACGCACGTACAGGTTGCGGAAACCGGGGCTCCCATCTCCATGACATTTGCTCAGACATCTGCATGCACCAGCTGGGGACGGTTAGTTTGCTTCCTATCCATTGTGATTGTGAATTAGGCTTGTTAATAAGGATGGATGGAAAGCAGGTGTGGCAGTCTCGAGCGGTTATTGGCATGTAATTGCTACGGGCTATTGTTTGAAGCAGTTTCCATTTGTACACTGTTCCCCTTGCAGCTGCCAATAGCCGCTCAGCTAGTAATGCACAACTATTCTATCGGGGCTCCATTTACACATCTAAATTAGTCATGAACATCCTCCAGATCTGGCTTCTCAAACGGAAAAGCTCGTAGTAAAAGCAGAATTCATAATAGCTGAACTGGTGAAAGGGGGAAAGAAAAACACCTACATCTTTTCTGGCTTTTGAAGGGTACAACTTAACATTCGAGGCTAACTGCTCACTGGTAAGTTTAAAGAATCAGATAAGTTCCCTACTTTTGGCAGTAAAATCGCGACTAAAATGCAGCCAAGTCTAAATTCATCTTAGAACGTGGCTCCTACAATGTTTTTTAAAGTTATGTTATTTATCATCCAACTTGGGGATGACGCAGGGACGGAGGGGTGTCCTTGATGGTCACGGTCGGAACGTGCTCTTCCATGCCAGCATAAACCAGCAAACCGTGTGGAGAGGCTACCCAGAGACACTTGCAACAGGGATCTCGCGTCGGCTGCATGCTGTTTGGGAAGGAGTGGGAGGGTAATCAGCGTGGGGTTAGTGGACATTTTGAGTACTCAGATTTTTTGCCCTGTGCTTGAATATATCTCAACAAACAATAACTGCTCACTTAGGTGTTGAGCGGGAGTAGCTTGGAGTCTTGGAGCTGCCGCTTTGATTTTCAAGGACAGTATTCAAGATGGAGCTAGAGGAGAGGACTCAGCTGAAATCACGTCCTGATTTAGGGGTCCCGGAAGTCAGAGCCAACTTGTTTAGTCTGGTGCCCCGGCTACACATGGGCTGTTCCCTGCTGCAGGCTGCTGCACGGAGCCCTTTCCAGTATTAAAAAGCAATTCGGGGATGATATGTTTGCTTCTGATGTTGTTCTAGTATTCAGAGAGTATCTTAAAATGTACAGCATGCAGGTTTGGTATGTTTGAATTTCTCGATGTTATTTTTGTCGTTCTCCCACATTTATTAACTTTTAAAATTGAAACTGTGGGGAGTTACTTGCAGCAAGAAAAATCAAACTAAAATGAAGTATCCTTCTTTTTGTAAAGGAGACCACAGTCGAGTCATTGGTACCCTACGACTTCGGGCCTCGTCGGTGGTTGCCAGCATTCTTGGGTAACACTTAGGGTGCCTCTGGGCACCCCTGAGAAGTAGGGTAGAGATGATGGCTTTGAGGGGCCAGAGACCTGGACTGAATCCAGGGTGTTGTCTTCTACATGTGTGACCTTGAAAAATGCCCTTCATAGGCCGGGCTAGGTAGTTCAGCCTATAATTCCAGCACTTTGGGAAGCCAAGGTGAGTGGATTGCCTGAGTCTGCAGGTTCAAGACCAGCCAGGACAACTTGGTGAGACCTCGTCTCTACGATAAATCAAAACGTAGCCAGGTGTGGTAGCACACACCTGTAGTTCCAGCTACTTGGAAGGCTGAGGTGGAAGGATCGCCAGAGCCCAGCAGGTCGAGGCTGCGATGGCCATGAGTGTGCCATTGCACTCCAGCCTGGTGACAGAGTGAGACTCCAACTCACAAAAGAAAAAAGAAAAAGAAAAAGAAAAATGCCCTTCCCTGCGCCACTAGTTCACAGCTGTAAAGTCACACATGTCAATTTTTTGTGATGTTCTTTTAGGCAACGGTTTATGTAAGCTTAACAAATGCTGCAAATTTACCTTTCAATTTCTCCATTCAATCCTTGCAAAATCCACAATTCCCTTACTATCCTTCTTGCCCATTTTGCTGGCAAGGACACAGAAACCGAGGGTTAAATGAGTTGAGAATCTCGCACAGTCACAGAGCTGGTCTGCAGAGGTCTAGACGGCGGTCCTCCCACCTAGGTCTTCAGTCGGCAAAGCTCACGCCCCCCAGAGCAAGCTGGCAAGTGTCTGTCATGTGAAACTGCAAGACGGTGTTCACTGCTGTTGGAAATGGTTGTTTCTAAGCCCTATTTCTGCTGGACAGTAGTGCCAGATGAATTAGATTAAGGTGTGTGCCAACAAACAGGAGACTATTACCGTCAACCCAGTGTGTAAAATCTTTGTAGGCATTTGACATTTTCACTCACGCTTTTCCCATGTAACACCTTCTAGAAAATGCTACAAGGAGTTAGATGATGGAATCAACAAATCAGCAATAAACTAGGATTAAGCAAAGTTTTAGGAACAGACCGATCTACTGAAGCAAACAGTGAGAACTGTGGTTGTAATTTGATATCCTATGAACACCATGTATTCACATCCTCCAGCAATCCCCTTGCTCTGAGCCATGAGGTGCCATCCACCTTACCGAAGCTTCTGTGCTTAGCACAGTGGCACCAGCTCCAGGGAATCCAAGAGACTCGGTGTTCCCAGGAAGTTGCTGAGTCGCTGATGTCTACGTTTCCAGTGGGAGAGGTTGGCTCAAAGCTGTCCTCACTCAGAGCACGCTGGCACTTTTCCTGATTCTTACTTTTAAAACTTCAGTGCGTGTTCTCCTTCGGAAAAACTGACGCAAAAAATGGGAATTTACTTAGGGTTTTGTCGGATACAGTTTCCTCTTGTCAAGCCTCTGCTTTCAGACTGTGATGAAGGGGGTCTTGGAACTGGATGGGTGTTGACTATGAAGCAGGTGCCTTGCAAAACGTGTCTATCGATCGCCTCAACAGTGCCCTGGACCTCAGGTGGCCAGGGACCCCAACACGCCTTCGGCTTTGAGGAGGCCATGGCACACAGGCTCCTCAGGGGCCAGACCTGGGTGAGAGGATGGAGTATGGCACCTACCTTGCAGAAGACTCAGCACACCTCCAAATCCATCATTTTTGCTTCTGTGTTCCCCAGGCTGGAGTGCAGTGTCGTGCTCACGACCACTGCAACCTCGACCCGCTGGGCTCAGGCGATCCTTCCATCTTAGCCTTTCAAGTAGCTGGAACCACTGGCACGTGCCACCACGCTCGGCTAATTTTTTTGGTTTATTGTAGAGACGAGGTCTCGCCAAGTTGCCCAGGCTGGTCTTGAACCCCTGGGCTCAGACAATCCTCTCGCCTCTGCCTCCCAAAGTGCTGGGATGACAGGCATGAGCCACCATGCCAAATCCATCTTTTAAAGGCCATCCTGAAACCTCAACACTATGCTGCATAGACAATAACGTGTGAGTCAGTTCTTTGCTTCTCCATAAGGAGCTTTTCAAATACATCCATTCTTGAGTAAATATAATGGTAGCTTGTTTTCTGTTGTGTGTTGCCATTCAAAGAAAATAATGCAGAAGCACATTTTCATACTGAAATGAAAGTTTATGATGCATCAACAAACTGCAAAACACACTCAAGGAATTAATAATAGGTTTTATTTCATAAACCTTCTGCATTCTATGAGTGAAAATGCAATTTCGGGAGGGTAAAGGTCAGTATGGCCATTCTTATTTCTTCGGAGGAATCATGTGTGAATACTAATTTTCTAGACTAATGGGCTGTTTTCTTCATTCCCAGTGGGCTAGTCAACTTTTGACTTGAATTTTTTTAAGTGTACTATGCCCCAAACTGAAGGACCGAGCCCCCAGCTCCCAGCCTCCTTTTTCTTGGCGCTTCTGTACCTCAGGAAGTTGCAGAAACATTCTCCTTGCTGTTCAGACCCACAACTAGGTTGGTGTTGTTTCTCTCACACCCCCAGTTTCAAGCATTGGCTAAGTAGGGTGGACCTTAGCCTGTCTGAGAGGCTGGAAGAGACTGTCGCAGACTGAAACAGCATACGCTGGTTTCTCACAGCTCTGGAGGCTGGAAGTCCGAGATCAAACTGCCAGCAGATTCTGGTGGGCTGCAAGTCCACTTCCTGGCTCACGAGGAAGCTTCTCACTGCGTCCTCCCACGGCAGAAGGGGGCAGGGAGCTCTTTGGGGCCTCTACTTTTAAGGGCACGGATCCTTTGAGAGCTCTGACCTCATATTCTTGGTAACCTCCTGAAGGCTTTGCCTCCAACCATCAGCACCTTGGGGCTAGGTCTCAGCACGTGACATTTGGGGAAGCACAGCATTCGCCCCATGGTGAGCGACTCTGTGGTAAAACTGGCCTGGCAAGCAGTCCTTTCTCATCGCCTCTGCTAGAACAGCCTGGCCCAAACCAGCTCCCACCCCAGAGGTCTGACCTCATGCCCCAATCTACTCTCCCCGGGGTACTTTTAAAAGCAAGTCAACATGGACGGAACGGGAAGCCATCGTTCACTTAAGAGTGAAACAACCAAGACACAGAATGGCAAACGCCGCCAGTTCTCACTTAGAGTGGGCGCTCGCTCATGCACACGTGGACAAAGAGGGTGGAATGGCGGGCGCTGGAGACTTGGAAGGGAAGGGAAGTGGGAGGGGTGGGCGACGAGAAGTTACTGGATGGGTACATTGTGCATCATCCAGGTGATGGATGCCCCCAAAGCCTAACTCCATCACCACGCAGTCTATCCATGGTACAAAATTATACTTGCCCCCATAAAGTCATAGGAGTAAAAATGCTAAAAAAGAAATACACACACACAAATGCATAACAACAAATCAAACCTCGCCATCCCTCAGCTCGAAATCTGCAGGAGGTTCTCATCACACATAGAAAAAAATTGAAGCACTTACTGCGTCTCAAGGACCCTGCATATCATCCCCAGGCTACAAATTACACTCAGTCTGAGAAAGACTTTACTTTAATACTGATGCTAACTGGGCACGGTGGCTTTCGCCTATAATTCCAGCGCTTTGGGAGGCTGAGTTAGGAGGATTGCTTGAGCCCAGTAGTTCAAGACAAGCTTGGGGAACACAGTGAGATCTTGTTTCTAAAGAACAAAAATGAAAAATTAGCTGAGTGTGATGGTGCATGCCTGTAGTCCCAGCTACTTGAAAGATTGAGGCAGGAGGATCACCGAAGCCCAGAAATCTGAGGCTGTGGTGAGCTGGGATGGTGCCACTGCACTTCAGCCTGGGTGGCAGAGAAAGACGATCGCTTGATAGATGGCTAGATGCTAACCACCAAGCAGAAGTGAGTTAAATCAGAATCCTTAGCCGTGGGCCTGGGCCCTGGCGCTATTGAAAGCTCTGCAGGGGACTCAGACAGAGTGAAGGTTGGAAACTACCCTGCATGAGCGGCGGAGCACCCATGCTACCTCCCACGCCCCTCTCCCCCCTCAACTCCCCTCCTTCCCCTCCTCCTTTCTCTTCCCAACCTTAAGATAGGCATGTCGGTGCTCCCTGCCTGTGCCCCACCTGGGACACTGGCCCCGGAAACCCGCCTCTATCCCAGACTCTGTGCTCGCCACCCTTTCATCAGAGAGACCGTCCTCATCCATCATGAGACACGTGGAGCCCACCGCACCTGCTGTCTATCTCCTTTCCACTGTGTCTCTGTCTCCTCGGAAATTGCTGCTATCAGAAGTTCTAAGATTCCTTTGTTCGGCTGACCCCTGCCACCCTCTGCTGGAATGTGAACTCTGGGATCCCCATGGACAGAGTCCGTGCTGCTCATGGTTCTGGGCCCAGAGCTCGGCACACGGCTTGGCCCAATGGCCGGGTTCCTGCTCGCTTGTCAAATGACCGGATTAACCCCACAAGCCTCAGAGCGCAGCACCAGCCATCCCAGACTTGGGACGCTTTTGTGCTGATTGGGAAACAGGGCTATCCTGGGAAGAAGAGGCCCAGGGCTTGACACACTGGCTGTTTGCTCAATTCCTTTTCTTTTTGCTTGTCCTTCAAATTATATGCTAGTGATTTTTGTTTACACGTTTGCAGCTTCAAACATAGGCTAAAAGTATGAGAATACCAAGAGGAACTAGAGCATGCGTTTTACTCAAATGCGCCAACCTTCATATTTTCACTCACTTTCTCTCCATCTTGGTGTGTCTGTCTCTTTCTCTCTCCCTTTCATCACACAGATCACGGTTAATGCCTACCATTATTTGCGCACATAGATGCATAGGACATTTTTGTCTGAGCTACTTGAGATTAAGTTGGAGGCATTTTTTTCCTCTTTGCCCCTCATCATAAAATCAAAAACGTTCTCTTTCACACCGAAAACGCGATCAAAATAAAACACCTGAACGTTGATTTAGTACTATCACACCAATCACAGCCACTTTTCAACAATTCACCCAGGATCCCCATATCACAGCTGAGGGGAGAATGCCTCCTGGTTCAGGGTCCAGCTCGGGCTGAGGTGCCCTCCTCCTTGTTCCACCGCCTCGCTCCTTCCCTCTTCTCCTGCGCTGGGACATGGTGGAAGGCCATCGTTCGGTCATTTCGGTGGGTGTCCCTCCTTTGAGTGCCTCCATGTTGCTTCACAGTTAGATTTGCTGAAAACGTGCTATGTCATGGGCTGTCCGCCCTGGTCCATCTCCCAGAAGGCACTCCGAGCTGGCGACAGGGACTCTGGTCGCCAGGTTGAGTGGTTGTCTGCCAGGTTCCTCTGCTATACACATAGTCTCTTGTATCTTGAAATCGGTATGTAACTTGTGGGGACGCACTTCGGGGCTACACAAGCCGTGGTCGGGTCTGACCCTGCTGCCCTGTGGGCTCCCTGGAGTCACCAGGGCCACCCTGCTGTCCTGCGCCTGCGTGGTGGTGCATTGGACAGATGTCCTGCAACTTGTCTGAGGTCAAGCTTGCAGCAAGGTCATGAGCCTGGAGGTGGAGTTTTAAGTTGGAAGCTAACCAGTCTAGAGACTGGAGCAGCCCACAAACATTGTTTTTGTGTCTCCTTCTTTCTCTTCTGTCAAAGAATTGCTAGGCAATACTGCATGATGTCAGTTTGAAAATATAATCTATCGTGTCCGAAAACAATGCAGCAGAAAGTGCTTCTACTACGAAACACCTACAGCTGTCAGATAAAATCTTTTTTAAAGTCTCTCAGACACAACACTAAACCTGGAATAGACAGAGAACTTCCCAAGGGCAAGAACTTCCTACGGAGCCGAGGACATGATTGTGCTTGACGCCTCATCCACCCAGGGCATCACTGCCCTTGGTGTCTTGGAGTTCTGACTTTTAATAGCCCAGAAGAGCACACAGGAAGACACTGAGGTGATGTGAGTGGAGGGTGAGTGGAGACTCAAACATCGCTGAGGTCACAAGAGCGAGCCACCCAGGATGGGGCCAGGTGGGGCTGACTCTCCCAGAGGGACACGACCGAGTCGGGGATGTGCTTGAGGAAATGTTTGTGTTTCTCAACAACTGATAAATAAAAGCAGCCTCTCACGGGTTTTGAACTCAAATTTTTACGGATGCATTTGGTTCAGAAAACCTCAAGTGGAGATACACAGGTTGAATCTGGGCCTCTGATGTCCCACGAGCATGTCAGGGAGATCACTTAGTATACCCCCCAGAAGGATGGGTGTTATCACAGGTAAGCTAGGCTTCCTACTCCAGGAAGCAAGCCACCATGATTTAAAAAAAAAGTCAAGATCAGCAGAAACAAATACAGCCGCGTAATTCAGACTACTGAATGACCAGAATATATTGCAGAAGACATTTAAGATAGGAAAGAAAATGCAAGATGAGCTAAAGTCCTTGGAAAGAAACAAGATTGTGTTACAGTAAAGGTTTGTGCTGATAAAAAATAAAGGCAAATATGACTGCTAGATACAAAAACAAAAAGTCTTCGGTAGAGAAAAATAGATGATTTCTGGCAATGCATCTGTAGGACAGACTAGGAATTCGGAACGTTCTGGCTTCAAGATCTAAACTGATGTCAAGAGTGAAAAGCCCCCAGTTTAGATGCAGAGGCATCCGGCCCTATGTGGAACTTTCTGGATCCAGGAATCCAGCAGTCTCAGATCCCAAAAGGAAGATGTGTTGACGCTATCTATACTCTGAGGTCTCCAAGCTGCCAAGTGGCCTAGAGTTGCAAGGGCTGGCTTCCAAGTGGACCTGTCTCCAACTAAGGATTCAGTTCCAGGGGGGATTCTGACCACAGGGACAGGTTTGCTCTGAGGGTCTTCCCAAAGAAGGTGACCTGCGTACACCGCTTTCCAGGACTCTGTTGTGAGAGGGTTGGAGGCCAAGTCATTCCTGCATTGGCATTTAGAGAAGCCAATGTTTCCACCTCTCCCTTCCCTTCTGAAGTGGCTTCATCAACACACATGGGGTCCCCTCCGTCACCTGCTCCATCTACAGAAGACTTTACCTGTCCATGTCCACGTGGTGGTCTATTCCATGTTGGCCTAATTTTATAAACTGGCTGCCACGTCACACAATGTAGCTTACCCTCAAATATTCCAGAGGTATGCACATAGGCAGAAGTCTGTTCAATTTCTACAGAGAAAAACATGGCTCAGAAATTATAGGGTACTGTGAAATCCCAGTAATTACGCGACTGTGTTCCCTCTTTAAGTGATGCTTTGAAAGACAGATTCCTTGATACCAGTCACATATTTAAAAACAAACCAGAATGATGGAAAGCCAACGTAGGTGTCACAGCTTCCCGGGTGTAGACACGTACGGCTTCCTGCTCCTCTGCAAGACCCCCGGTCCCTGCCCCCGGGGGAGCTCTGAGCCTAGAACTTAGGGAGCCACGTGGAGCCTATTCTCGGAGACGGTGCAGGATGCTAGCTCGTTGCCATGTGACCCCTTTGGGCCTTCGAGGAGAGTTCCTGGATGTCTGGCATTGGCTGGTTTCCTTTAGCAAGAGCATCCTTCTCCAGTGAAGACATCCATCCCATCGAATCAAACTTTCTGAATCTCGGTGAAAATCGTAGACCTGCCCAACTGTCGCTTGCCTCTTACTTCATAGGACAGGGCTCTCTCCAGACGGATTTAGCTTATGACAATGACCAGTATGGCATCAAAAATAGAGATCTTCCACCGCGGGCTATGGTCCTATTCGGCACGTTGCTGCGATAGTGGATCCGTGACACTACGCGTTTGTCAAAACCTGGAAACACTTACGGCCTCCGGAATGGACCTCAGTGGGTGAAGATTAGAAAGAAAAATCACCTCCCCAAATGGGAAAGAGGGCGCTGGCCTCAGCAATATGAAAATGCGTGGCGTCTGAAGACCGCAGACAAAAGGAACTGCGCATGTCACTGTGCTCTGGTTGACGACGTGCGTCCCGTGGAGTGCCAGTCGGCGACCCTGAAATCACCACACACACGTATGGGAAGGGACCGATGAAGGGAGGGGCTGGCGGACGCTGAGCAGGCGTCTGTCTTCTGGAGGGGAGCCCACAGACAGGCAGGACACTGGGATGACCACGAGGAAAGGGATCGGAGTCCCGGACAGCGGAATGAAGTCATATGTTACTTCATAAAGATGCAAATGTTACCTCTACGGTCTTCATAGATGTCTGCATGTACAGGCATAAGAACACACACATATATTTCCTTGTTCTTCTGTTTGAGCAGACCCTGGCAGCAAGGAGCACACCCGGGGCCCAGACTGTGGTCAGTCCTAATGACGCTCTCTAAGGAAAGAGACCGGGGACCCTTGGAGGAGCGGCTGGCTCTGGGGCTGGGGCAGGGGACTCCCAACTTGAGCCTGGAGCATCTTGCTATGCCAGGAAAAAAGAAAGTGCTCCGAAAAGTAAACACATAAACACAACAGCACAAAACAGCAGTGAGAGTGTCTCGGGGAAACACCAGCTCCCCTTGTCAAGGCTCTTGTGGTCCAATCTGGAACCATTTGGGCAACACAACAAACGAAGAGTGTCAGAGGACAACATGAATCTCACCAGCCCACACGAGAAAAGCAAATGGACACACGAAAACACAGAACAGATCCTTTTATAGATTTTTACTTATTTCCAGACAATAGACAGAGCTCCCACGCAGAAGAATTCATCCTTGAGGAGGAGAAGGCGAGCTCCGTACGTGGCGGCTGCTCACACTTTCTTTTTAAGAGTCGGGTATGGACAAGGAGACAAAGAAACAGCAAAGAAATGACAAGCCCAGCCCAGCCAGGGTCGAGACCGGCCCCAGCAGCCACGAGTCACAGGGAGCACTTGTGCCCTTGATGGGACGTGAAGAGAACAGCGCTCTGCCTCTGAGGGCTTCCTTCCACACGCCTTTAGTCCCAATCTAATCATGAGGAAGACGTCAGAAGAGCTCCATCTGAGTGACAGTCCACCAAGAACCCGACCCGTCCTCCTCAAAGCTGTCAAGGTCACGGAAAACAAGGGAAGTCTGAGAATCTGTCACAGCCAAGGGCAGCCTAAGGAGACGTGACAACTCAATAAAACGAGGTGTCCTTCATGGGATCCTGGAAAGAAAAAAACACATCAGAGGAAAAGAAATGATGAGCTAGGAATAAACTATGAACTTTGGTAAAAAAATGACATCCACATTGGTTTCCTTGTTGTGACAAATATACCATCCTAAGCGTATAACAAAACCGAATATGGGGTACAAGACAACTCCCTGTCGTGCCTTCACATTTGTTGTGACCCCAAACGATTTTAAAATAAAAGGCTATTTCTAAACAGGGGGTGGTGTGAATGCATAGTAGACAGAGACTCCCTCGGTATAAACAAACCCGCATTCGACTGTCCCTTCTGAATTCATGCGTGCCGCACAATAAAAGCGTCAGTGGACACGCTGGGGTCACTCATTAAGGGGCAGACCAGTGGAGGGAAGACCTTCCTTTGTCTCACGCAGATTCTCAGAGCGCAAAACGCGCACATCTCAAGGAAGAGCCACACGTTGGGTTTTCCTGACAGAGCAGGGTCTGAACAGTAAACCCCAGGCAGCAGCCACCGCCACGCCGAGATGTTTCTGGCACTGCACTTCGAATCCCGGAGAAATGCTAAATGCCTCTGAGGAATGGAACCCGAACACATGGGCCCACAGCCAAAGATACACGCTGGCAACGCGGACCTTGGGGCACGATGGGTCTGGGGAACGACCCCCTCCCGTTGCCGGGGGAAGTATAGTCAGTTACTTCCCTAATTGTTCCCCCACGAATGCTGATGTCCTAATGAGATCAGCACCATTATGCATTCCTTTCATCTGTTCTTGCACACTCTGAAGTAGGGGGTAAGAGGTATTTGTCTGCTACGAGACACTCTTGGCAAATTAAAAGGATCTTGATGATGAGATAAATAAAAGCTTCCACCCAGCTTAGGCTGCTGTGGCTGGCTTTTGCCCATTAGAGTCGGGAGGGAGGGAAGCCTGCTGTTCACATTTGTCTGCAAGGACTGAGAAGTCCACCAGCCATTTCAGGTCACCGCTCTCTAGGCAAGCTAGCGAAAGGAGGACCAAGCCTCCGATGCAGAGCAGCTTGACACTCTTTTCTATCAAGCCGTGGGCAGGGTATGAATGTGCCACATTTGGTAGGCCCGGGACCAAAAGCCAGTGGCAGATACAGACGTTCAGTGGGCTCCACGGTCTCCACTCTGCCTGATCCACGTGCCACGGGGTGAGTGCCATGCAGTGACAGATCATTCTAGGAGCGCTTTAGAATTCAGCACATTATGAATGTGTCATTTCTAGCTGTATCTCGTTATGATGCCAAAAAAAAGGTGTGATTCTTTTAACTCACAGGTTGCATTCAGGGAAATTTAACTTTATGCCATAAGACAGAACATCCGCCAGAATGAATCACTCTCGTCTAGAAGGCCTTCCAAATCAGGCAGGAGCGGTCACGGCAGTGTTTCAGGGTTAATCTCGACGGCTCCACAATCGACTCTGAATGCTGCTTGAAAACTGCAAGGAGGCGAGGATCGCCTGTCACCTCGGATCTGCTCTGTAAAGACGCTCATTAAAGCAGGGGACCGGGTCTCACCATGCCACAGAGACGTGCCACTTCCTTTCCTTGGAAACAATGAAGTGCTGCCACGGCCACGTGAGTACAAATCCGACAGCTGCCAGGGAAGGGCAGAAAAACCCCACGCTGACAAGATTCCCACTCGCTCGGCTGCAGGGGGACCGGAGAATGCGCGCGTCGCTAGTGAGACGGCCGGGGCACGGGCTCAGCTGCTCACACCTGGCTGCCATGGACACCTGGGCACCCGTGCATCTCCGCCGGTCCACCCCCTTCCCCCCCGCCGGTCACGGGCGGCCAGAGGGCGAGGCAGTGGTCTCCAGCAAGAGCGTCGTCTGCATTGGCCCTTTTTCTTGGGTAAAACATTTTTCACCAATCATATCTTGGGCTTTTTGTTTTTAATTTTCAACTTGTTTTCCCACCATGCATAGACGTTAACAGCATCGTGATTTATGTTAATAGGACCCAGGTTTTGAGAATAGCGAAACTTTTCTGCTACAGGATTTTTTTTTATCCTTGAAGTTGTTCGCTAATATATCTCGAAGGGCATGCTTTCTTCTGTTGATTTTTAAGACATTTGTGGACGTCGTTTCAGAGTGACAAGCCAGACCACCATCACAAAACGTACAATGCTTGTGAGAAATCCGTCCTTCTCCTCATTCTTTCTCACATCCTGTGACTTTTATGGTGTGATATTCCACATGTTCAAGCTGAGTTTGTTTGGAAAACCACAAATTACTGAAACCTTATTTTCCGTAATCAGCTATTTTACAAATATTTATTTATGACGCACGAGGGATAATTGGCTCCTTTGAAGGGGACTCGATGTGTCTGAATTGGCACAAATGACAGAGCTCACGATGATCTATTTCACGTGAGAAGATTCCTCCTAGAGCTGCCTCAATTTCCCGGCAAGGAGAGACCAAGTTTTGTGACAGAATAAACCGGATGTGGAGGAATAACATGGAGCAGAACGGAACAAACTAGGTCACCGGCCCAGGCAAGGGATCCTCCATCCCCATGGGGAGGGGGACCTACCTGGGTGAGGCCCCCCCCAGGGCATTTGTGGTTGCGGGGTCAGGTCAGCTGGCTGTTTTCCCATTAGTCTGTTTCTCCATCACTCTGCTCTTTCTATTTTTCATGCCCCTCTCACCTGGTAAGGAATGTGTCTGTGTTTTCTCTTTCATTTACAGGTAGGAGAATTGATTTCACCCTCCTCAGTAGTCATGAGAGGATGTTGCCTATTGATATGTAAAATTAGGAAATATATTTGATAGAAGGCATGCATAGATTGGCAACACACTGCAGCAAGGCATGGGGCACAGACATCCTCACCTTCCCGAGATGTCTCCTTTAGTCTTGGTCTGTATGCGTGCCCTCCTGTATCTCTTGAAGGAGTCTGAAAAGGTTTTGTGGGGTTTTTTTTTAGCATGAATGACTGAACCCTCTGATGGTGTGCAGATCTGCAATATAGGACTTCGAAAATGCATGCTTATTATCTGTCTATAAATAGAGATTTCTTCCTCTACTGTCCTCTGTAGAGGCAGGGGATACTTCTTATTTATTTATTCATATGGCCTGCACGTTGAAAAATAGCTGACAATAAATGCGTTAAATTGTGTTCAGCCAGGGACTGTCTTAGAGAGCCATCTGAAAGGGACCATGTACATTGCTTATTTCATATCATTTACTCTGCTTAACACATCGTTTTGATTATAGATATGCTTTTCTGTGGATTTACCATTATTTCAACACTGTAGATATTAACCCAACTCCGAGCATTTTCAAAATACTTTTTCTCATTACAATTGTTGCTTATGTAACTTGGTGAACTCTTCCCACATCTCACAGGCCGGGATGAATTGCACGTCTTAAAACAACGACTCAGAGAACAGAGGGTGACGGGAACACTGACGGATGCTCTCTGCCACACCCATTCTCCAAGGCTTGGCAACACATTTAATGAGTGTTCCCTCACTCTTATCAAACACGCTCACGAATGTGCACACCCACAGCTCAGGAGAAAGTCAACCAACTCTTATTAAACAAAATTTTATGAAGAAACATAAGATAAAATGGATATAATAGAAACCAATTAATCAGTAAAATGAACATTCATGATATTCCAGCAAAACCTTATGTGGAATTCATTGCACTTCAAACTATAACACAAAAGGTTGAATGATTGCAAATAATGACATTTTTGAAATTACAGTTAGGGTCCCTTTGAGTCTGAAGGCTCTCATGTACCTGTCAACCACTCACGTGCACGGCGCTCTCCAGCACTGGCACCATCTGTGAAGCAGGCCAATCAACCTTATTTCTAATGACGTCCTTACAGTCTCTTATGCCACCATCAACCTGGAATGTCCACCGTAAGCGTGGCCCATGGGTCTCCATATCCACGCCTTTGCTCAATTTTCTTGGAGCTGTCTGAAAACTTTAACCTTGACCACTTTCTCCCCTTCCCTGGCACACACATTTTTTTCAGAACAACATTCCTCCTTCAACACTGTCTAACATCACCCTGGGCCACCTTCCCTTTGAACACAGTCTTGGAAAACTCTGTAAATAAGCTGCTGTTCTGCAAATCATTCATCTTTTTATGGTTTCCCACTTGTTTCACACTGACAGTATTTCATTTGGCCTCTTTTTTTTTAATTGGACTCTCACTCTGTCACCTGGGCGGGAGTGTAGTGGCCACCACAGCAGCGACCTGCTGGGCTCAGGCAATCCTTCCACCTCAGCCTTCCAAGTAGCCAGAACTACAGGTGCGTGCTACCACACCCAGCTATTTTTTTAATTTATTGTAGATAGGCGGGATTGCCAAGTTGCCCAGGGTGTTCTCGAACCCGTGGACTCAGACAATCCCCTCACCTCAGCCTCCCAAAGTTCTGAGATTACAGGCTTGAGTCACCATACCCAGCCTTGGCCTCTTCTTAAAAAGCCTTAATTTTTGAATGGGTTGTATACTACCTGTTCAAAATATCAAAGATACAAAAATAAATGCAGCAAAAAGCTTGATAATGACCTATGTCATGTTATTTTTTTCTCCAAATAGCATGGATGTTTCCTATTATCTCATATTCTTTCGTGTGCCGTTTATTTTATGCATATGTAACAAAATATGTAAAACAATATTTTATTGTATGTCTACACAAATGGCAGTATATTATAATCCTTTGACTTTGCTTTTTGTTCATTTAACACTGCATATTGGAAAATTCTCTATGTTGGTATCTAACTCATCTCTTCATGCTTTTGCCTGACTGCAGAATGTGTTCTCGGTCTGCCTGTCAGTTTATCTATCTACCACCTATTCATTTCTTTGCTAGTTTCTTGTTTGTCAGTACTTGGTTTACTTTCCAGATTTTTCTAGCACAATACTGCAATGAAGGTTCTTACATAAAAATCTTTCTATGTAGATCTTTGAGGTCTGTGTAAATACATGAAATAAATTCCTCAGAGTAAAATTGCAGGTTCAAATGATATTTTTCATTCATGTTTTTAGAAGATTTATTTTATTCTATTCAATTTGAATAAATGAAACTTGTACCCATTGGAAAATTCAAAAGGAATAAGAGGAAACTGTGAAAACAGAGTCTGTTTTATACTTAATTTCTCCAGCCACCTAATTTTCGTTTGTGGACACAAGTGACTCTAGGCGATCATATGCTTTCAGAGATATTGCATGCCTGTATAGGCATATGTGCATGTAGAGGATTTTTTTTTGGGGGGGCATGTTTGTGTTTTCTTCTGCATTTCACAGAGATCACATTGTTCTTGCCACAAAGTTGATTTGAAAAGCAAATGCAAAAGTGTCACAGTAACCACTGAAATTCAGTGTCAGGCAGAGTCCGTCGGAAGACTTTGGAAATGAAAGGAACCGTGTTATTTGTGGTCTCTATGACACTTGGCTGTCCGGGAAGAAAACAGTTAAAACGCAAGCCCCTGCACCTTTTCTGGTCCACGGTTTCCAGTCTGTCTCCATTGGGATTAGTTGCCCCTACATTTTTCTTATACTCGCCATCTTCGGAATCTCCTTCACCGCCATCTTAGGTTTCTCTCATCTCCTTTCTATGAGAATCTTCTGGGTAATTTTTAAAATGTAAGTTTGCGTATTTTTTCCTTGATTTATGCCCTTGTGAAGCACATCCTTAGGCAGCTTTTGAGGAAAGATGTATAGGAGATACATAGGTGTATCTTTAATGAACATTAAGAGTTGTTTCATTTTATCTTTTCATACTTAGGGTATAGAAGCCTAAGTTAGAAATATTTTTTCTTCACTGTGATGAAATCATGTCTTCAATGTCTTCTAAAGCCTAGTGTTATCATTGAGAAGTCTGAAGGTATTTGGATTCCTCTTCCCTTAAGTAAGCCCAAATTTTCTTTCTAGACATGTTGCCCTAGAATTTCTTAGATTTTACCAATGAGGTGCCATCATGAGTAGCTTGGTGGTCTTGTCCACTTGTGTGGGCCCTTTCGCTAGAGAACAATGCTTCATCCTTGGGACGTTTTCTTCTCTTTGGATGATCAAATTGATTTTCTTCTTCCCCGTTTTCTCTTGTTTTCTCTTTTCTTTCTGAAGCTCCTTTTATTATTTAGAAGTTTTACCCTTAGAAGGAGTCCTTTATGTTTTCTCTCCTCGTGTTTCTGATATCTGTTTTTTTCTATACTTTCTGAAATAATTTATCATCCATATCTTCCAACTTTTATTGACATTTCATTATAGCTTTTAGATATTTAATTATCAAAAACTTTTTTTTTTCTAAGAATGTCCTGATGAATAGTAGCACCTTATTCTTACCTCACAATAAACTGTGTTGTCAGTCTGAGAATCTTAGGGTAGCGTATTTGGAGTTTTTTCTTCCTCATGTTTTCTCTTTATCTTTCAAGCTGTTTACTAGTTTTGCAATGTTTAAAATCTTTCTATTCCATGTTATAGACTCTCCTCAGGTATCAAGTCACCCACGGTTCTCTGCTTATAAATGAAAAGGATGAAATACACTGCTAACAGTGAAATACACTGAGCAAGAGATGGGATTTGTCCATTTTGAGCTTGACCATGAGGTGATCTGGCAGACTGATCTTTGTTTGTTATGAAACACACAATGTCGCATCTCTATATCCAGATATTTATGCTTACATTTTGGGTAGTTGAAGATTTTCCTAACAGTGGCACTTCATTGCTGCCTGAAAAGTACCAGCTCACCTGATTGTGCCCTGGACCCAAGTCTGGAAGGATCATGAGAGGCCAGCATCTGGGGTTCAGAGGGTGATTTACGTCTCCTGTTTGCAAAACTAAAGCTTTGTCCTTAACCGTGGTGGTTTCTCCCGTCCTGAGAACAGCTACACTGCCGTCCACACAGAAGGAACCTGAGACACTTGAGTGAAAGGGAGGAGCTTCTTGGAAACCTGGAGATGAAGAGAGCAATCTGAGAGTCAAACTGCTTCTAGAAGAGTCCATGGCCTTTTATCAATCAGTGTTCTCTAGAGAAACAGAACCTTAGGCTGCAAATGCACAAATGTGAAGATCTGCAGCTGGCAAGCTGCACACCCAGAAGAGCACTCGTTTAGTTCCGGCCTGAGTCTGAAGACCTGAGCACCAGGAGAGCGGATGGTTTGCTCTAGTCCAAAGGCTGGCAAGCTCAGGACCCAAGAAGATCCAATATTTCAGTTTTAGTTCAAAGATCGAACAAAGTGGATGTTTCCACTTAAAGGCCATCAGGCGCCAAGAATGATCTCTTAACTGGGGGAGGCTGGACCTTTGGATCTCTTCAGGGCTTCAGCTGATTGGATACCTACTAGATTTGGAAAGCAGGGGGATAGAACAGACAAGAGACAAGTGGCTCAACAGTGGCACAGGTTTACTACAAAGGAAGACCGGCGGAGGAGGACACCGGATGACACTGGAACCTGGAGCCACCTACAGACCAAGCGCAATGTACAGCGGTCTGGGGGAAAGATGACGTCGGCCATCTAGGTGGGGAATTGTGGGCAGTTAGTTGGTGGCTGGGGGGCAGTGAGGGAAGCAGTTTTGCGATCACGCCAGGTAGTTTGTTGCTGTGGTAGTCAGCGAAGAGGCCTCACAGTCAGGGTTGAGGCCTCTCTGTCAGGCCAGCTGCTGTTTAACAGGGTGCCCTCTGCAGTCTGGTCGGTGTCCAGTTGGTCAGTTTCTATCAGCAAAATGGCAGGGACTGCCTGAAATAACGTCCCTGAGCCTAACATGTAGGTATAAACAAATAAAAATATACATTTAGGAGAAATGTCATATTGCATTTTTTTCTGTTAGAATTGGAAAATCTAGGTTTTTGCTAAAATCCTTCAATTATTATGACAATTATTTCACAGTTTTCTCCAATTATCTAATTTTATATCTAATTTTACAAAAAAAAAAAAGATATTTTGAAATGTAACAAAATGGTTGGATGGACTTAGAGGCTATAGTACTGAGTGATCTATCACAGAAACAAAGAACCGAGTATCACATGTTCTCACACATAAGGGGACCTTGAACAACTATCGTAATACTACAAGAAAAGGATTTGCAGTAGGGGGGAACTGCAGGGGGTGGAGGAGGGAGGCTGGATTGGCAGTAGAGGGCATCTGTGGGGTGGGGGGAGCTCACCTCACCAACAAGGGGACCTGCGTTATGAACACTTGTGTACCTAACCCTGAATTTGTGCCTCACATATTTAAAGTAAAATATTTTTTTAAAAGAAGGAATGATTGAAGTCGGAGTGGAATAGTAGCTAGCATGTCCTCTGAAATTGTGGTTTTGCAGTTTGTTGGAAATATGACTGCGTGTGGTGGTGATGTTCCTTAGTAAGCATTTTGCTTCCTGTGATTTTTGTCACTATGATCTAATAAAATCCTGCCATATCTTTCTGTGATTAATCTTCTACAGTGAGTTGCTGAATTATAAGGTTAAAAATTCTACATAAGCACTTAGCTATTTTTCTGCATTTCTAAAGGGTTATTCTAATTTAGCATTAGTTTCAGCTGGTTTTCTTTCCCCAAATGATGTTCGGGCATCTTGAAATATGCTCATCGTTTTCATCTGCCTAAATTTCACTGCCCACCTTCTTTGTACCTCCTTCTCTGAAGCTGTTTCTGGTGGTGGATCCTTTTTCGGAATTAGTTGATTTAATTAAAGACTCTGATTCTGAATCCCTTGACTACTGTCAAAACATATTTGTGTCAAGGTTTCCATCCCCGTCATCATCTGAGAAGCCTTGATTAGCTCACTTTGAAGACTTTCTTTTTATAATGAGAGCATTTCTTAGCATCTTGACCTTTCAGATCATTTGTATCAAGATTAACACACTAGGACTTTATGTTTTAATGAATATACAGTTGATATCACTTTCCATCTTCTATTTGTATTCTAAAACATGTGACTTTTGGTAACTCTTTTCTTTAGAATTAGTTTTTACATTCAGGTGGTAAAAAATAAATAAAGCAATTATGTACAGTTTTATTATTGATACAGCAGAATTTGGTCTGTAACTGCAAAATATGCAGTTATTAATGCATATCTGTCAGGCCAATTGCATGTAAGTTACAAAAAAAATGATGCTAGAATACTTATTCATGAACTCATCATGCAAATTACAAAATAAAATATTTGTAGCGCTCTTAAGCTACTCCTGTGCTCCTTCCAGATTCCCCTCTCCTGTCTTTCCTTGGAGGATAACACTGCCCTGGGGTTTGTGCTTCTTTTCTTTGTTGTTGTTGTTGTTGTTTTTTTTTTACATCACTGAACATATTACCATTTGGGTTTGTATCTTTGATCTTCTATAAATGATATCATGCTCTGTGTTGTCTTTTGATATAGATTTAAAGTAAGTCTTGTGTTACAATGGTTGCTTTAATTTCAACCACATATTCAATGAGATAAAAGGTAAAAGCAAGAATCCCAATGGAGAATTGGAAAATTTAAAACACGAGTTAAATTTGAATGGCAGATTAAAAGAAAAATACTCGAGATTTAGAACTTGGGTGTTTGCTTCGAAGTGAGATTGGAGATCACAGCAGAAGCAAAGCAAGGGCCTCCACAAATTTTCCCTCCAGTAAAAACAATGAGAACATTTCCCAAAATTGCCGTAATAAACTTTACAAGAACTCTGGAACATAACCAAAGACCTGTAATAATATGGGAGCCCATACTGAAGCAAACTGGTTGAATCTTGGTAGAACCATGAGCTCTGTGACATTCAAATTCCTATAAAAATGTCACATCAACAAAGCTGACAAGAAAGAAATAGAAAATCTGAAAAGGCTGAAATTAAAAGAATAATTTAAATTGCAACAAAAAAAATTCCAAGGAAGAAATTTCCCAGGCCATATTTCAACATAGGTTGCAGAGGATTAAATAGCAAGTAATTCAGATTTCATAAAACTCAGTGAGATATTAAAATAAAGAACACTATTAATCTCCCTATAGGAAATGAACATTATCTCCGTATCATAACCAGGCAAAGACGTGGGAATTATAGAAAAGTGATCATTCTATAACGGACGACCTGCAGCTCTGTAGGTCACTCTGTACAACCTGACAAGGAGATTCTAAAATCTACATAAAGATTAAAAAGTCAGGAATACCCCCCAAATTCTGAATAAGGAGCAAATTGTGGAAGTACTTGCTGTACTGGACACCATGACTTCAAGTTTCTCCTGGAAGTAGAAGAGAGAGCAGTGAGCAGGGCAAGCCAAGATGACAGAGAGCTCGCTGTTCTACTGAGATTCACTAGTCTTGTTCGATACATGCTTCTACAGTCTTATTAGACTGGTTATAGTCTAGAGTTCTTAAAACATTTATTTTTGCAAGTTTGGGAAATGTTCTCATTGGTTTTGGGGAGAGAAACTTTGTGGAGGCCTCACTTTTACTTTTGCCTGTACTTTTTGTGATGAACTTTGTAACATTGATTTTCGTAAACTTATGCCAATTAAGCTAGTATGGTATTTACTTATTAAAAGAAAAGTAGTAATTAAAGAGAATAGAGGATCCAGAATCATACTCATTCACAAACATGCTAGATTTAAAACGAAACTGAAACTGCAGTAAATGGAAAAGTTACAGACTTTTCAATAAACAGGATTTAGTGCAATGTATATTTTATTTGCGTTATCTAGTATATATACATACACATATATGTGCATATATATATTCCAATAAAATAACCTCCAATTTTTTATCATACCAAATGCAAGAAGCATTGTAGATATAAATAAGAAAGATAGGGTAAATCTTCCAGATTCTAAAATATTGTCATAATTTTTGATTTAAAAAGATCACATGGGGTAGGACATAAAAAAGTGTGAGCTGTAGGTGAAAATATTGATACATTTAACAAAAGTATAATTAAGAAATTGTGCCTTTCAAAGGACATCATGGATAGAATAAAAGGCAACCACAGGAGATAAAATATATTTACTAAATGCGTCACCAGCCATGGACTTAAAACTAGAAAATACAGACTGTGAAACATTTATAAGCAGTTCTGAACACAATTTTGCATAATCTACTAAACTTGAATAAATTCATGCTCTATGACTCAGAAATACTATTTTCAAATTTATTTCCCACAGAAATATGTACACATATGCACCGAGATATATGTATAAAAATGCTTAAGGCAGTGTTATTTATAAAAGTCGTAAACTGGAAAAATTGCATCAAAAGTGCAACAGATAAATATTTTGTGGTACATTCATTCAGCGCTGTATAGCAATCACACAGAATAAAATACCACTTCACGCCACAAGATAAAATAAAGAACAGATTGATTTCCACTTTTATAAAATAAAAATAAATAGGCAAAATTAAGCTCTGATGTTGAAGGACACAGTGAGGGGTGGTATTATGAGGAAAAAAATGGAAGTAATTTCCATAGAAGTCAGGAGAAAGAGTTAACTGCCATTTGCAAGTATAATATATTGTTAGGAACTTGAGTCACCATGATAGGCAATAGATTCATTGAACTTGCTCCTCCTAACTGACATTCTATGCACTTTGGCCAATTCTCTCACACTCAGCTCTGTACTTTTAGTTTTTGAATGCCTTTCTATATGTGTTATAATTCGCCAAAAGGGTTACTACAGTGAAAGAAAAATATTTGGTAAAACTCAATTCCAATTTATCAAAAAAATAGCAACTAGAAATGGAAGAGAAAAAAATCGCTTCAGTTTTAATAACTGGTATCTGTTGGTTGGACTTGGTGGCTCGTGCCTGCAATCCCAGAACTTTGGGAAGTAGAGGAGAGAGGTCTGAGACCAACCTAGACAATTTGGCAAGACCTCTTCTCTACAAAAAATAGAAAATAAAAAAATAGCCAGGCTTGGTGGGCACACCTGTTGTTCCAGAAAATTGGAAGGCGGAGTTCAAGGTTGAGGTTGCTGTAGCCGTGAGTGTGCTACTGCACTCCAGCCTGGGTGACAGAGTGAGACAGAGACTCAAAAAAGAAGACAAAAGAAAAGAAAAAGGTATCTGTCAAACACCCAAACTCATCTTCATATTGTGCAGCTAAACACTTTCGGCATAACATGAGAGACCAGAAAGAAGAAAATGATGCCCATAATTACTCATTGACGACAATATTTACAGAAGAAGTGAGCAAGAACAGAAGTAAAAGCCACATGAATCGCTGGAGATAGAAATGCCTCAACCCAGCACTTACAGAAAAAGTTAGCAACACCCACAAAGAGATAGAACAGTACCTATGGATATGACTTTAATATGGAATGTTGTTTAAATTCCATAGAGTATCCTCGATAACAAAAATATTAATAAGTTATGCCCGATACTACATGGAGAGAGCACACTAGATCAGCAAAACAGGATGTTCAACTGCAACCCAGATCCGTGTGTCATTGGAAACTGACACACAGCAAGGGCGGCATTACAGAGGAGTTGAGAAGTAACGAACTGTCTTACAAAGGGGACGTGAGCATGCACGATACTTATTTTTAAAAAGAGAAAAGAGGAAAGGACTGAAAGAAAGAAGCAAAGAGGGAGGGGGTGGGGAGGAAGGAGGGACAAGAATAGAAAAGAGAGAGAGAGGAAGGAGGGACGGAAGGAAGAAAGGAAGACTAATTAAAGGCAACATGAAAGCAAATTTAAAAAAAAAAATTCAGAAGAGGATCAGATAGTTTTATCCATGTACACGAGGTTATTAAGAATTTTTAAGACCAGGCCGGCAGTTATGTCTTCTCCCAGTGTTCTCCTTTTCCTCCCGTGTGCCCTGCAGGGTTGGGGTAGGGGCTTCGTGGTCCTTCTCTCTTCTGTGTAACTGCTGATACCCTAGAAGGCCTGGGACTCGGACCCTTCTCACAGGTGGATTCCTTCAAATGGCAGCAAGGTTTGTAACAAGTGCTTATATCCTGCCTTGCAAATGCCAGGCACGTTCTCAGAGCTCCTCAAGTATCAACTCTTTTAATTCTCATACCTGCCCCAGGATGGAGAGTTTTTGTTATTATTATACCCGTTGTACACACCCAGGAGGTTGACACACCGAAGCCACAGCACACAGAGAGACTGGGATCCAGAATGTGGCACAACGTGGCCCATGTCATGAGAGATTACCGAGCAGTCAAGCAGGAGACCAAATCACTAACTTAGTCACCAGAATGAGAAGGAAGGCATCCGCCATTACATCTGAAAAAGAAATCTAGGAGACCAACGAAGCGTTTGGGGTATTAAAATGGAGTTTTGTATTCAAACACATTCATACCAATATGGGACTTCGATAAATATTGAGGAACAACTGAACAAAAAATACTCAGTCTAAAATGGACGAGTTGGTATTGATATAATGGCCCAATGACAGACTATCAGATCTCAGCCCTTCTTGAAGTTTGACACGAGAATGTGTTTCTTGATGGATTAAGATTTAAATGGCAATTACATTTTCTTTTTTTTTTGGAGTTGGAGTCTCACTCTGTCGCCCAGACTGGAGTGCAGTGGCCGCTCCCAGCCACCGCAGCCTTGACCTGCTGGGCTCCGGCGATCCTTCCGCCTCAGCCTTCCGAGTAGCCGGAATTACAGGCGTGCGCTACCACGCCCGGCTGATTTTTTTTGATTGATTGTAGAGATGAGGTCTCGCTGCCCAGGCGGGTCTCGAACCCGCAGGCTCAGGCAATCCACTCACCTTAGCCTCCCAAAGGCACAGGATTACAGGCTGAGCCACCGAGCCCGGCTGGCAATTGCATTTTCAAAAGGTGATTTCTGGTAAATAATTTTTATGTTAAATTCCTTATTTATAAATTAGAATAAAAATAGCCTCTACCTAATAAAGTTTTTGACATGCAATTTTAAATGGTTTACTTTAGGAAAAACACACGTAACGTCTCCTGACACAGGAACACTCCATAGATGTTAGCTCTTGTTGCTGTTAGCCTAAATTTCAGGGTGATCCCTGTTTCACAAGAGTTTATGTCTGTTCTTGTAACATCAACGAGCACGCATTGGCACTTAGGAGCTGATGATGGGTAAAGTAGCTGACAGATACTGAAAACAATGGCATCATATTTTGTTTCTGGTCAACTTTCCGTATCATTTGTTCTGCAAAAACAAATAAATTTGCTGTGTATTTTACCGAATGACATGAAACGCAGGGCTCGTCGGAGTACAGTAGGCCTTTATGTAGAAATACAATGAAGTTAGCAACACTGAAACTTCGGCAGTGGCAAATCAATGTTTCTGTTGCTTCAGGGTACAAGACTGCTCTTGAAGATAAGAAAAATAGTGCATTTGGGTCAATAAAAAGTTTTTAAAAATCTACAAACTTGTGAGAAGAAAAGAAATAAAACAAACATGCTTCAACCACAGTTATTTTGGCGGTTTGTTTCTTCTACATTTCTTTATGAATCTTTGATTGTATAAGTAATGTAACAAGATCTAAATATTTTCCCAGTGTTTTCTCATTATTTATAATAATCATTATCAAACATTTTTGTTCCATTTATAAAGAAAAGTCTAACCTCATTTACGTTTCAACATAAAATTGTAAAACGTCTCCGAATCCTTGTAACTGCCTTATTCACACGCTCACTACTTGCTGTGCTCTTATTCATTTTCATCTAATGATTGTCAATGTTAAAGGATAAATACAAGCCAGTTTTTTAACCATTTTGTGTGGATTTTTTCATTTTGTCTTGCTTCATTTTATGCTATATGGGAAGTAAAGGAGGTGTCGGGAGGATGACAGTGCCTCCTAGGAATTCATCTGGGGAAACGAACCTTCAAAGGGACAGATGCTGACTACCTCGAAGAGTCAAGGAGAGGAGATTTCAAACTGGATGTGAGGGAAGAGAAGAGGAGCGGTGGCTGAGTGCCGACCTGGGCGAGGGCACAGGGCCACGAGATGTCCAAGCACACACTGTCCCCACGTGCTCATGTTACAATCCGGAGTTGACACCCTCCCACAGAAGACAACAGTCTCGCGTGCTTTCTATCAGCGGTTGTGATTCGAACGAAACCTCCTAAGCATATTCACAAACATGGTTCTCTGGCACAAAAGGGCTGCTAGATATTGCCTACGTTGGCATTAAACATCATTGGCATTACTTCAGAATGAATGTTTTTCAGAAATCTCAAAGCACCCTCTGTTTGTTGGAAAATTCTTTTTTACCTTCTGACTTCTCCCTCAATTGAGATTTAGCATGGTCCTGTATATTCTTTTTCGTTTGTGTGTTTTTTCAGTTGGAGTCTCACTCTTGTCGCCCAGGTTGGAGTGCAGTGGCACACTCCTGGCCACCACAGCCTCAATCTTTCCACCTCAGCCTTCCGAGTAGCTAGAACTGCGGACGCACACCACCACGCCCGGCTACTTTTTGTGGTTTATTCTAGAGACGAGGTCTCAACAAATTTCCCAGGCTGGTTTCGAACCCCTGGGTTCAGACCAACCTCTTGCCTCAGCCTCCCAAAGTGCTGGGATGACAGGCTAAGCCACCACGCCCGGCCGATCCTATATATTCTTATGTGTACCCGGTCTCACTTTATATTGATTGTCATATGACTTAATCAATGTGTACTCCTAATATGGGAGTCAAATAGTGTTTTGGGAATCAGATCTCGCAAGAGGATAAAATGCCAGAAGTATTGTGAGCATTTAAATTTCTGGTGGAGAAAGGACACGCCATTCGTCTTCAATGAATTTCCCACCATCCTCGATGGTGACTTATTTTTTGATCTCATTCCCAAAGTAAGGAGATGATTCTTTTAAAAAATTTATTTGATTCATTTTATTTTTATTTTAAAGATGTAGGGTACAAATCAGGGTTAGTTGGACAAATGTTCATTGTGTAGATAATGTTTGGGCCGCACTTTGGGCCCCGTTCACCTGGTTTGAGATCAGCTACCCTTGTTGATGCAGTTCCCCTTCCCCATTTCCCCTGAAGGACTCGGGATTACCGCTCAGGTCACAGAGACCTGACCCTGCGGATTTCCTTCGCTTTCCACACGACCGTCCATTTTTCTTTCGAGGCTATACCACCCATCTGCGAACTCCGAGTATCTTAGAGATGTGGCCACGCTAACACATTCACGTCACAGAGATGGTGATGATCAGAGCTTGGAAAGCCATCGTCCCAGACTGTCTCGGGAGTAAATCCAGGCAAAGCGTGGCTGGGCTATTAGCAAAGACTTCCTTTGTTCTTCCGCTGGGAGCGGATGGTGTCTGTGAAAATACTGCTTTTCATTTCCCCAAACCTCAGAGTAAAACAGAAAAATATTTTGCTCTCTCATCTGTGCTGCTTTAATTTTTATGGCAGGGCTATGTTTTCTTGGTTCTAAGGATGACTTCCCTACGATACCAACCAAGTATAAAAACTGCTTCTGTCAGAGAGGAAAGTCCCAATATTAAGGCAAACATTCTGATGCCTAAAACAGGTTATGCGCTCGCAAAATTAGCCACACAATTTTGCAGTATATTTGGATAACCCATTTGGGATGTATCTTTTCTTCTATTGTCAAGGGCAACAAAAAAATAAAAAAAATACTTTCAAGGCAACTGCATGTGTGATTATGCCAAATGTGACCGATGCTTGCAAAGTGCTTTCTCCCTTTGTAATCCCTGTAGAATTAGACGATCTATTAATACAGAATTGCATTATCTATGTATCGATATATCGTTAATATAGAATTAATTTACCTAAGCAAGCCATGGGAGAATTTCGACGGGGATTTTAATAGTGATAGATATTTAAATCATGACAGTTAAGCATTTAAAGTGAAACACTAGGTTCTGTTTGTGCTGTGATATCATAGAAGCCTGAACTATCCCACAGTAAGTTGCCCTGAGATATAGATTTGTATAGAAGTAGTTATGCTTAACTCGGTGCTCTTAATTCTAAAAATACAAAGTACTTTTAAATCTGTAAAGAATGACTTATATTGGATACAAATAAATTCGGGTAGACTGCAAATCACAGCAAATCATGGTGACACGCTAGGCAAGCTCGCGATGGATTCCAGGTGGAGGAGACTCCGGGCAGGAGGAAACAGCCATGCTCCGTTTGACTGTGAAGCTCCACTCGTCTGCCTTCAGTATGTGTGGCTGCATTTGCTTGTTTCCTTTTCTAGAGATCCAATAAAGTGTAATGAGGCACAGTTCCCGGCACAAAATGTTTGTGATTGTACAACATTGACAGACTGCGGATTCTCAGAACGAAGCCTTCACAGAGGCGAGCAACTGCTCATGGATACTGGCTCGTCTTGCTCTAGGGCAGAGGCCAGCGCATTTTTCCGTAAAGGGCAACACGGGAAACATGCTGGACTCTGTCAGCCGTAAGGTCTCTGGTTGGTCGGCCCTGACACTGGAGCAGCTGTAGGCGATATGAAAATGGATGGGCATGGCTGTGCTCCAATAAAACTTTATTTATAAATGCAGGCAGTGGGCCAGAGTTGTTCTAAAGCCATGGTTTGCGGCCCCTGTTCTATGGCATGTTTTTTAGACAGTCAAACATCATGTGCTTTGAAATCATCCAGATTTTCTTTAAGGGTGAATCTGGTTCTTATGGGAACTGAGCATTGTAAATGAGGGAATATTTCATTTGAGAAAAAAAATAACATTATGAAAATAAATTATTAAAGAGAGTGAGTGCTTAGGATTAAAAATGAAATATTATTGAATACCACACCATTATGGAATCTATAAAATACTACAATACTTGTATCAGTTGTCTAAAATATCTCAATAATACATGCTTCTTACATTTCTGTAGCTCACTTTTTAATCTCCTCGTTCATTCATAACATCCTTTCCTGAAGGGAAAGTAGGAAGTTCAAGTATACTTTTTTAACATGCTTATCTAAGTTTAGTTTTTTGGTTACTAATAGTTGAAAAACGTGACTTCCACACAGTAAATGTGATATTGGCAATGTCTGGCAAATATTCCAGAACTGTCATCAATTTTGAAAGACAAAACAAACACACTCACACACACACACACACACACACACACACACGCAAAACAAACAGAAATCTCTCCATCAGGCATCGATTATTTGACCCGTGGGATGGGAAAACTCTCCAGACTTGCTCTGGCTGCATGCGTCCCAGGCCTGATGTCCCCTCCATCCCCATACCCTTTGCCCGCAACACAGGACAGACTCTCGGTGCAGTGCCTCTTCGGGGGCTGGCTCCTCGTGTCCTGGTCCTGAGTGAAGCAGCAAAGAGGAAACTGGTCAGGGAAGGTGGGTCCTGGAAACCGTCCTCACATCAGGAAGTTGCCTTAGCTAAACCATACGCAGAAGTGATCACTGATAAGCCCAGCGTTATGTGCCACTTGGACCAAACCAAATTTATTTCCAACTCAGCTTCCCCTATCAAAGTCCCCCAATCAGCCGTGGCCACTCACAAAGCCCCCAGTAAAGGGCATGGGGTGGTGTGGAAGTCGTGCTCGGAAGAAACAGACTCAAGCAAGGATTAAAACATCTGGATGGGCATGGTGGCATGCACCTGTAATCCCAATACTTTGGGAGGCCAAGGGGAGGGAGGATCACTTGAGACCAGGAGTTCGAGACCAGCCTCGGTGACATAGCAAGACCCTGCCTTTACAAAATATAAAGAAGGAAGCTGAGCATGGTGACAGGAAGGCAGAGGTGCTTGAGACAAGAAGTCCAAGGCTGCAGTGAGCTATGGTCACACCACTGCATTCCAGCCTGGGTGACAGAGTGAGACACTGTCCCTAAACAGCAGCAACAATAACAACAACAACAACAACAATCAAATAACTAGGATGCTACTCTTGCAAATTTCACAAAGATGTCTGACCCATGTGTGTGCATTGCTAAGGCTTCTCCCAGTCCCTTAAAAGTGACTGTGGTCCAAAAGAGTGCCCCACACTTACGCTTCAATGGCATCACAGCACGGTCATTTTCAAGTTTCCTTAAATATGGAGACCCCCATGTCCAAGCGTGATCCATGGACTGTGAATCACTGGGCATGTGGTCTGGAAGAGCACTGCAACGATTAGAAAATCGTTTTCCTGCTAGACTCTTCAGCAGTCTGGCTCCCCACTAATATCCAGCATCAATAAAATGTTTGAAAAACCAGAGAGGAATCTCATTCCAGGTATTGCACAAGCTCTGTAATTACAGAAAGTTTATCTCTGGTTGGAACCAAAATAAAACATTAAATTTGGGTTTACGTGGTACATGCTTGTATTTTATCAGTGAGTGCGATAATAGATGCTAAGGGATCATTTGTAATGCCCAAAGTTTATGTTGGCAATGTAGTAAAAAACGGCTTATTTCCCTTCACAATCTAAAATTTTATAAAGAGATTTAACACCTATTGAATGCTTATAATAATGCACATATAAAAGGTACTTTTTACAGATATGTACAAATTAATATATATTTAATTAGGTAAGTAGATATTCACATCAGCTCCTGGAATCACATATGGTACATGATACCTTGCAATAAATATTGTTAAATAAAAGAATGAGTAAAAACCGGGCTCGGTGGCTCAGCCTGTAATCCCGTGCCTTTGGGAGACTGAGGTGAGTGGATGGCCTGAGCCCGCGGGTTTGAGACCTGCCTGGGCAGCGAGACCTCATCTCTACAATAAATCAAAAAATCAGCCAGGTGTGGTAGTGCACGCCTGCAATTCCGGCTACTTGGAAGGCTGAGGTGGAAGGATCGCCAGAGCCCAGCAGGTCGAGGCTGCGGTGGCGGGGAGCGGCCACTGCACTCCAGTCTGGGCGACAGAGTGAGACTCCAACTCAAAAAAAAAAAGGATGAGTAGATTAATAATCTCATTTGAGCATCAAAAAACGTTGATGTGACTATATTATCAGTATCCATGTTTATGAGTAACCTGGACTCAATATGAAATAAAATTTGCCAATTTTGACACAAAAAATTGATGGCCCAGTTTACATTGGTCCCCAGGTCTCTGAACTCCTAGTTCTAGTCTACTTGTCATCTCCTCAAAACATCTGAAAAAAAAAATCTATGTCTGGTTTCCAAGGAATGAGTGCAAATTAAATACTCTGGAAGCGAAGCCATTTTTGAAGCCTTGAAGCTAGTATCCATGGGACCAATTCTTATTATTTGTTATCCAAGACTTATCCACCCTCCTTCACCCATGCCAAGCAGTCTCCTAAGCCTTATGCAAATATTCACCTACTAATTCCCCACTGTGATGCCTGAGATAACCCCGGTTAGTACCCATATTATAGATGAAGAAACAGAGGGAGCGAGCAAAGCTAAGCCACTAGGTTAGAACCTACTGAGACCTGGGTTTCCAACGGGATACCCGGGTCCTGATTTTACATTTTCTATCATGCACGATGGCAGTCGAATTCTCATACATACAGACCTAAGTGTGTGGAGGTGCAGGTCCCAGAATGTGAATAAGAATCTTGATTTGAACCATGGCTGCTTAAACTATCCAATAGCTGTAAATCATAAAAATTTAAAATGGTGGATTGCCTGAGCCCGCGGGTTCGAGACCTGCCTGGGCAACTTGGTGAGACACCATCTCTACAATAAATCAAAAAATTAATTTAAAAATTAGCCGGGCATGGTAGCGCACGCCTATAGTTCCAGCTACTTGGAAGGCTGAGGCGGAAGGATCGCCAGAGTCCAGTGGGTCGAGGCCACAGTGGCTGGGAGTGGTCACTGCACTCCAGTCTGGGCAACGGAGTGAGACTCCAACTCAAAAAAAAAATTTTTAAATGGTTACCAAAGGCCTTACCAACGCTCTACCAAATTGACTTTTTGAATATCGTGGCGGTTTGTAGCTTAAGCATCAACATAGGCCTGGCCCATCTTGGCTCTTGCCCATAACTCAGGGGAGATTCCCTATTCCCCCTCAACACTGGCAACTCCGCCTCTGAAGTGTGGGGACATCAGAAGATCATTTGTCAAAATGCGACGGCCTCACACACAAATGTCTCCAGCAGCCGGCGGTCATTCTCAGCATTCCTTCAGTGGGTTCCTTTCACCTACACGGAGCTATATCTGGGACGTCTCCAGAAATTACAGGGCTATTTTTAAAGGTCCCATCACTTTCAAATAGTTCCCCAATCAGCGACTTGAGAGCACTCCTTTAACTTTTAATCTTTTTGACATTTTTGGACCCTGCTGTGTTTGTGTTTTCTTACCATAAATCATCTCTGTCTCGGAGAAGCCACTCATCAGTCAAGGTCTCGTTGCATTTGCACTCCCTCAAGACTCCTCTGATTTCCTAGGATTAGAGCTAGAATCGCCCGAGACCATGGAGATAGGTCAATAAACTGCTTAAAAAAACAATCCTGCCCTTCTCTCTCAAGCCGATCTCTGGCCTTCATTTCTGCAGTTGTTATCCCAATCAATACTGGTATCTGAGTAATTAAAGGCTTCCAGGTTTAGAGTTCTCACCCTCCTGCAGGCTCTGCTTATCTGCAGAAACACTGCCTGACACATCTGCTTCGACTGTCCTTGACTTTACAGCCACAATCTACAATCACACTGTTATTCTTTATTTTGAATCGACGGAGACGTCAGGTGAGCTATTTAAATGATCTTTGCTCATACAATTATCACCGTGACCCACCCTAATAATATTTGACAGAGTCATTGGGTTTGTATGTCTTATCTTAGTGCTAAACTAAATTCTCTTGAACTCACCGCACATCTTTCCAGGATAAATAAATGTATTCTCACTGAATTATGCTTACTTGTTTTTTTAGTTCCATGACAAAGTGACTCTGGAAATTACCCATCACAATTTCAGAAGCTCCTTCTCGCTAACTCGACCTTTCCAATAATCAATATTTGCACTAAAAGTTAAAAAATTCAATCAAGCCTAGGCATGCCTGCAAATGTACGAATACGAGTTATTGCATACGTCCCAAAGTGTGATCAAAGTGAGACTCCTCACTTTACGTCTGGTGACCAACACCAACTCGGTAGCTTCACTAAGATAGTGAGAAGATCTTTGACCTGTGAAACCCTGGAGGAAGCTGAAAACACTCCAGGTGTGTTTCCTCTGACACCTCCACTCACTGAGGCTGGAAGCTTTTCTACAACTGTGTCCTTGACAGTCGCCTTTGACTGAATTTACAAAAGTCCAGATGTCCTTTCAACAAAACTGTCCAAGAGTCCACAGGCAGGGTGAGTCAAGGAGAAGACATTAAGGAGAAAAGGACAGAGAGAAATAAAAACGGAAAAGCTAAGTAGTGAGAGGGAGGGTGTGGTTTCAGTCAAGACTACATTTCCTCGAACATGGCTCACTGGCAGCACTGCCAATGACTGAGAACATCCCCACAAACTGCCACCAAACATCACCACTCACTGGCATCATCAACCTACCACTACCAACCACCACCAGCCATCATCACCACCAGCCATCAGCATTAACCAGCCCCAGCAACAATCATCACCATTAACCAGCACCAGAAATGACCAACCACTACTAACCACCTCCAAAAGCCCCCATCACCGTTAATCATCTTCAATAACCGTCACTATTAACCACCAGCAGCAACAATCTTTGCCATCAGCCACCACCATACCAACCATCACCATCAACAATCATCACCATTAGCCACTACCTGCAACCATCAACCACTACCAACCACCACCAGCAACAACCATCACTACTAATTGCCATCCTTAAATGTAGGAGCTCATCACTGCTAATTGCCATCCTTAAATGTAGGAGCTCAGGAAAGATGGTACTGGTCCCAGAAGGGTCATGGAGCAGAAGAAAGACACGAGGTCAGGCGGTGGAGAGAATTTCCACATTCCAGGCATCAGAGGTCATTTCCGATGCTTACAAGGAGAATCAGAACTGCAATGGAAAATCCATGCACAAGAATCCACTTGGAAAGACACAAAGCTTGTATTTACAGCCCTTGAAAACCAAATCATTTCAGAAAGAGCCTACTGGAAAGTGTATAACTATGATGGACAATAACACCTTAAAAGCAGAATGTGTCTGCTTTTGCTGTGAGAGTTTAACTATTTACATTCTCAGATAAAGACACTTATGCTCAACAGACCATATGACCTTCACAAAGTCGCACAGCAGCTGTAGTCAGTACACAAACCCAGACAGCCCAGCACCCAATGGAAAAGGTTTCACACCACACAACCTGCCAGGGCTTCATCTTTCAACAGAAATGGTCTGCCTGCATGAAAAGGGTAAAACACTCAGCTTTGGGTGTGTCTTGGTAAATTTCCACTTCCATCTTCAACCATCTAAAAACTGCCCAGGTAATTGTACATAATATGAAGGGGGCGGGAAGGAAAAAAATCCATAAAAGATTATATAATTGTTTTTCTTATCTTCCAGTGCTGAAACGATCCATAGAAAATCTAGTTATCAGAAGACATCCAACCTTGACAAGGTTAGCTTGGATTTGCCGAGAGCAGCTTGTGATTTTTAAAGCATTATG
The DNA here is from genome assembly GCF_000164805.1 of Carlito syrichta. Classification (NCBI taxonomy): domain Eukaryota; kingdom Metazoa; phylum Chordata; class Mammalia; order Primates; family Tarsiidae; genus Carlito; species Carlito syrichta. The sequence continues at coordinate 309,057 of NW_007249740.1, forward strand.
ATGATGATCATCATCGTTATGGAGTTGTAGCATGTACCTTTTAATTTGGTTGTCAAGGGAGACAGGGAGCAATAATTAAGGCTAAAAGATGGAGAATGGAAGCCTTATTAAAGGATCTATTAAAGTTGGGAATTTGATCTGAGAATTAGATTCTGATGAGAGTTGTTAATGCAGCCCCAGCCCTTCTGAGTGACAGGGGAACTGAGCACACAATTACAGCGACAGGCTTCTCCCTCATCTTTACAAGCCCAAACTCACAGTCACATCCACTTAGATTAATTTTTATGAAGCCTGAAAATTTATAGCGGCGCCAAATTGGAAACCCGTTTGTTTGTTGTCCACAGGAAATATTTTCAGGGGAGCAGATCGCACTGAAAGCCATCCTGTCCGTCTTGCTTGTCTTTTTGACTCGTGAAATTAATAATATGAGATTAATCTGCAGGCTGCTGTCTTTATGAGAGCTGATAGAGCGTCAGCAGCCGAACATTCTTATGATTATCAGTGGGAATGTCAAGGCAAGCATGTAAAAGTCACGGCGGATGCAGGTGCTCCCTGTACTGAGCAAAGGGTTTGGGGGAAAATAAATAAATAACAGCCTTGTGCCGTTTGGTGTTATAAGTGAGAAATCAGTCTTCCTTGCATTGCTGAAACCGAAATGTTCGGGAAGGGATTTTAAACAACTTTGGACATAGTTATTTCGAGATGTCTGTTCCGTAGAGATAGCAATAGTTCATTACCATGCACACTGAAAACCTATTTAAGGGGTACTTTGCAGCACAGAGATTAATTTACCACATCGTATTTTTTTCCTCCCAGTAACACTAATGTAAATAATTGTTGTACCTTAAATTGGCATTATATTTTGATAGCCTGGTTTTTAATATACAAAGAACTGTTCAGCAGAACTGTTCAGAAACACGGAAATGGAGACAGAAAAGAGGCGTCTTTGGGAGCAGCTCTCCATTTAAATTCCATGTATTGTTCTCATAAAGTGTGGGGGCTCAAGGTGTTTCACAGAGTAAGAATGATGGAAGCATGATTGTTTTGCAAATCAGTTTCAAAAATAGCAGAAATATTTGTTTGTAATTTGGATATGGTAAAATTTGAAAACTTAGCCCAATTAGAAGTGTTCTTTTACGTTTCTGTTACTATACTGTTATTTTCTCTCAAATGAATCTAATAGGATATATATATATATATATATATATATATAGAGAGAGAGAGAGAGAGAGAGAGAGAGAGAGAGAGAGAGAGAGAGAGAGAGAGAGGAGGGAGGGTGCCAAAAAATGACGCACATTTTAACAAAGGGAAAAAAAAACTTGCATTAAAATTTTAAAACAATATATACCAATAGCAAAAGATGACTCCAAGTCACCTTTGACTTCTGCACTTGCAAGAGATGCTCGGGGTGGCTCCCATCAGCATCCAGATGCTTCCCAGGATGGTGAATGACTGCAGAGCTTGTTGCTGTCGAGACTTCCTGTGTCTTCCCTTGCGCATGTCGCACACAGGACCATGTGTCTCGAACGGATCGGGTGTCAAGCGTGTTGGCGGTTCTGTTGCATATCCCCGCCTCCACTGTCCTTGTCCTTCCACAACATTCTCGAATTTCAAATGCCTCTTCAAAGTGGTCTTGGCTACTCGAACAACTTCCACCATTCTCTGTGACTGTCTTGCTGTCGCAGGGTGATGCTAGCATTCATTTGATGAACACCATCTTTTGAGCAAGCGTCATACTACACATTGCTACCGTAATGCAGTTCAGCCTCAAAAAGCAATACACAAATAGCATCTCTTTAAATGTGTATTCATATTTTTAGCACCCTTTGCGCGCACGCCCGCACACACACACACACACACACACACACACGCACACACACACACACACACACACACACACACACACACACAACTGGGCAGAGCTCTGTGATATTACCTTTAAGCTCTCCTAGTAATAAAAGTGTATTAACATCATCCTAGAAAATGGAACTCAGTGGATAGTACCTATAGATAGTGGAAGAAGAAATAAAATATGTTCCTAATTTAGGAAGTTGAAAATACTAAAAAGAGTAACACGTCTGTATTTTGGGGAGGAATTGGGAAAAATAAGCAATAGCTGAAGCCTCAATTTGCGGGAATATTATTTATAATATCTCATCTTTAACAGCATACAACTGTTATTTAGGAACATGGCAATTTAAAAGCAGAAATAATTAAATGATTTGAGTAGTTACATCTGGAAGTGCAAAAGTGGCTATAAAGGTACTTCAGAGTAAGAGAGGAGGAGAGAGTGTGCCTTTGTTTCAGCGACTTAAAAAATAATTTTATTAAAAATATTTTTATAATATAGTGTTCAAAGTTGTATTTAAAGCTATCCATGTACATTGTACATATAGCATTGTGGGTCATGGCAGGCTTCTAATCACTATTTCAAATCATCCAATGTATCATCCTTGTGAAAAAATAGTTATTCTGCAAAGAAACACTACTAGAACATTGTCTCGTACTCTTTGTCAATATTAGCATGATGACGAATAACTCATGAGTCAATATCATTTCATTTCCTGTGTATCAAGCTTGAGTGTCAATGCCGAGCACACTGTGTGCTGGGCTTCAAATACGTGGTGGGTACTGAGGAATGCCAACGTTCCATAGGGCCCGGGGCCCTGCTGTGACAGTGCTGGATGTGGGTGGAGAAAGGCACCGTATTTCCCCACCGACTACACTGTCACTCAGGCCTCCCCTTTCAGGACTATCCTCGGCCTCCAGGACGTTCTACTAAATGCCCTTAAGAGGTGCTGAGTCTCCTCAACCTGAGTCCTGATTAAACTGGTGATCTCATGTCACCCAAGCGCTATGCATTTGTTAAAAGACTATTCTGTGTGTGTAGTGAGGCTTAATAAATTGCAACGTATTAACCCGTGTGGCAGTTACCAAATCACCTGAAGGAAGAGGTGGACTACACAACATATGAGAGGAAAATTTTGATGTTGGGAAGGTCTTAGTTTACTATGAGGAAAGCTTGACAGCCTATCATTTCTTAAAAGCTCCTGCTTTCTGTACATCTACAGATGGACACTAAATCAAGGATCTAGAGACAAATGAATGACCTGAACTCTGCCGATGACCAGTCTGTGATCTTGGCAAAAGTATTCACCGAAGTGTGATGCTTCATCTATTACATGTGGTCACAGTTACCTTCTCTACATCATACTTTTTATGTGTGTCCAATCGACACAGACATCAAAATTTTTTGTGTGCTAGGCAATAAGGAAATAATCACCAACTAGACAGACACATTTCCTAGCTTTGTGAGACTTAAAGTCTGGGAGAAAAACAAAGATGTAAATCAAAACCTGTATGAATGAAGAGCTACATCATGTTTCTGATTGAGGATACTTAGCATCACCAATATTTTAATTCACCCCTTTTGAAACTCTAAAATACGGGAACCTAACCGAGTTTATTATGATAAAACTTAATAAGCAAGTTCTAATACCAGACGAAAAGATATGGAAAAAATCAGTGCAGAATACGTTGAACAAGAAAAAAATAAAAATGATTTGATATACTAAATATAAGAATTTACTAACAAGCCTAGTAATTAAAGCAGTGCAGTGTCCGCATGTGAAATGAAAGTAAGAAAGGAAGACGGGAAGGAAGGAGGGAGGGAGGGAAGGAGGGAAGGAAGTAAGAGGAAGGGAATGAAGAAAAGAATGCCTTTAAGAGAAAGGAAGGAAGGAAGGAAAGAAGGAAGGATGAAGGGGAGAAAACAGGGAAGGAAGGAGGGAAGGAGGGAAGGGAAGAGGAAAGAAGAGAGGGAAGAAAAGAAGGAAAGAGAAAGACTCTGCAAAAGTGGTGTTGGGATAGTTAGAACATGTTTGTGAAAATTATAACAGCAAATAAATAAACACATATTGACATATATGCACACACATATAAATGTATTAAGGGACCAAAAATTATAGAAGTCAAATATCTATTAATAATCATTCAAAAAGAAATTCCTCATTCATAGAGAATCTGCAATTTTGCATGGATACTGCCAGTAATTTTGTCAATCAAAATTGCAAATGCAGGTGAGATAATGGCAATTTACATTTTAAATTGGGTTAAAAAATGTAAGTATATGCCAGTAACCAATAAGTATATAAAAATTATTATTGAAAACTACTGACTTTGCGTGTACCTAGTTTGTGAGTGTACAGATATGGTACCATGTAAAGGGTATCTGTGTATTCACTAGAAAGATTGCATACCTCTGATAACTGACACAGTATGTTGCTAGCATAAAGGTATGTTACTATGCTTGCTGAAGAAAACTAAACATCTCTCTGTTTATATGGAGACAAATTTTTCATTAAATTATCAGAACTCCAATCTTATACTAAAAATGATCTCTAGATATGAAGTAGGCATTGGCTAGAATATCATAAATAATAATAGTATAAGTTAAATAGAAACATGCAATATCTCAATACATTTAGAAAAAGCATTTGAAAAATTACACAATTTCAAATGTGTATCTTTTATAGTAATTACCAAATTAAAGCATAAGAACCCTTCATTTTATACCATTTAATATTATTCATGCTGTTTTATCACTGAAATTTTTAACCATCTTATTTTCTTTGTCTTCCTATATAGTTGCTTAGCATTTTATGAAATAATTTCAAGTATGATGAAAACCATGATGGAGTGAATTTGTTTATCAAAACGTCTCCAGGAATATTCTTTTTGGAGAATACAGGTTTACCAGACACTTTCTAACCCTTATGAGTGTAAGCTTAAAATTATATATATGTATATATAAATATATAATGCATCTATATATCTGCATGTATGCATAATATCTATATCTGTCTATGTCGATATCTACACACACATAGATGTAAACAAACATACGAGGCTTCCACATTCTCCCGGGCCCTAGCTGTTGATACAAACGTTCTGCTGTCATACACGTGAGCTCACGGATGAGATGGTAAAATGTCGACTTGGAGCAAGGATGCCGGTTGCTAGAGAGACACTTGACCCGCTGTTGGACTCTGCCCACAACCAAGCCATAGCCTCTTTTCTATAGTCCGCTTCGGTGAATTATGCCCTACAAGTCATCAGTCTAGCATAATAAAAGAATCCTTCACAAGAGGAGAAAGAACACGATCTAACAGTTCAAAGGAACATTTACAGAGAAAGAACACAGTGTCACCGTTTCCATTTCACAATAAGCATAAAAGAAAAGAACGCTATTTTGAAGGAAAGTTGGTGTTGTCCAAAGCATCGACCTTTAATCTGTGATTGGTAGGATTCATGTGACCTTCTGCTCACACATGGGGATACATTTTTGGTGCGTGGTAGTTTTCCAGATGTTTTGACTGTTGTTTCATGGCACATTTGGGGGGAGCAGGATGTTTATTGCCTGTGGGGCTCTGTTCACTGACCAAGTGTTTCCAAATCAGAGGATGGTGCTGCAATGTCGGACAGAGCAGAGATAGTGGAGACTCCAGTCAACGCGTGAAGTGGCCAGTTAGGAGACTGTGCAGCCCTAATGCCTTGGCTCTCCACTTGTTTGAGGTGCAGCTGCTGTGCTGGTGAATGGTCTCATGGTCAGGGACACATGCTGTGGGAAATTGGCTGGACTCCCGGTGCCTCTCCGTTGTCTGTGGGCTCTCTGGGGTCTGTGTCCTCAGGTGAAGCTCAGTCTTGTCTCCATGTGACTCTCTGCCTGCCCTTGTTATGTCTGTGCACCTTAAAACAACAGCAAAATACTCAGGAAAACCATCCATTTGTACCATTCTTCATTTTTTGGTCAACTTTGCAACAAGACAATCTGGTATTGTTGTGGGTGCCTTATAAATGCCATGGAATAATTTTTATTTGGACAAGTGTCCATTTTCCAAATGGTTTGTCTCAACTGAAAACTAAGTAAAAAAGTATTAGCAAACAAAGCTTGTGTGCACTAATATGGCTCACAAATAAAACGTGATTTGTTATTGCATCTATTTTTTATTGAATACACAGTAGATAATTATGGCTTATAAGTTATATATTTTGCATGATATAAAGTTTTAACTTACACTTTTAAGTTTTTTATTTCCATAACTCAAATATAGAAGATACATTTATATTCAGTGTTCAAACGTTTGTCACAATTAATCCTCCTCAACATATTTTCTCTCTCATGTCTAATATATCCTTGTTGTATCGAAATAAGTTATAGTCAAAGTTTTAAAAAAATGAGTATACAAGTATATTGAATGAGGTTCTACTAAGCCTCTACTAAGAGTCCAGGGAAACACCAGGTTAATTTAATTATTTGGCTGAAGAATTTGCAGCAAATGAGTCAAAGTACATTGAGGTAAATGAAATATGATTAGTCTTTTCAGTAATGGATGCAATATTTTGGAAGAGTCTGCACTTGTTAATGCAATCAATACCTATGGAGAAAAGAGATATTCTAAACATAAACTGGGGTAAGTCAATATTTGATCTTGGATTTGTTCCAGCTGACAAAGGTTCATAAGTTCATCTAATATGGCTAAAAACAAAATAGACAAGGGCAAGAACCTGTTCAGATAGGAGGGTTTATACTGAAGATAAGGGAATGTCGGCTGTGAGACCCAATGGGCAAAAATGACCCTAAAGAAAAACAGACCTGAATGGCGATGGCTTGATTACTAACAAGAGACTTTCAGTAGGGAAATAAAGCAGGCTGCATACATGTAAATTTAATGATCGAGGCATGTTCTGTGGAGCACAGTGAAACAGGGAGAAATTTATAAGAGGATATTATGTCTATGTCTAGATGGGATTTAAGTAAAAGTTATGAGGCATCCAAATCTTGGCAAACTTCTCCAGGAGAATCAACTTTCCTGTCCCTAGGAGGTGGAAGACTCTTCCAAGTATGACCTGTAACATCCTGGGACATTGTGGACCCATGAAACCCATGTGATCCCTGAAGATCATCTGTGGATTTTCATGTTCAGAACGATGGTTTTTATTAGGCTACTGACTAATTCCTTCCCATCTGGGGAAATGTTTTTTACCTCAAGAAATTAGAAACCTGCCAAAAATTTTTTTTTGTTGTTACGTACAGAAATAGAACTTTTATTCACTGGAACATGTCTAAAAGTAGCTTGACCCTAAACTTTAGATAGTAGGACAGTTATAAGCACGAGTTTTGTGGGTGAGATCAATGGAATGAGCCCTGGTCTTTTTCATCTAATATTTGGATGACTCTGGCAATCAAGTCAATCTCGTATCCTCACGTGGTGGAAGGCAGCATACACAGAATATCCAAGTCAAAGACGTGAAACTTTTGTCTTAATTTTCTTTCTTATAACAAGATAAAAAAGTGATTCATAGACTGATTTTAAAGTTAAAACTTCTGTATTTAAAATATAGTAATCTTCTACATCATTCCTTTTCAAAATCAACAGACGGTATCTAAATATATTGAAGAAATTAATATATTTTTTCTGTATCATTCAGACATTCAACAGTGAAAACTGGTGTGTGTATGTGCGTTTGTTTAATTGTGAATTGCTTTAGGTAGCTTTTGTTAAGCTCTTAAGAGATCTTTTGCCTACTGAAAATATTAAACACGGAGTTTGTGCATGATCTTATTAGACACCCCAAAGGACAATTTTATTCACTCTGTTAATACATATAAACTGGCTACTGTCATTGAAGCTGCACATTTAAAAAAATAAATTGCATTGTGTATATTTAAGGTATACAACATGATTTTATGGGATACAGATAGATACTAAACAGGTTACTATAGTGATGTGAGTTCACATGCCCACCCTTTCATAGGGACCCAGTTTTTTGGTTTAGTGGCAAGAGCAGCTCATTTCACAAGAATCCCATGTACAATTCAGTTACGCTCCCTGCAGGCCTCATGCTGTACTTCAGAGCTCCAGGCTTGTCTGTGACCTACTTGGTATCCTCTGACCTGCATCTCCCCACCTCCTGCGCCAGATGCCGTATCTTGAGTACACCTTCTTTCTTTGTTATACTACTTGTTTTCAATGCATAGGACCAGTCATTTTAAAAAATTTGAGTAAGAAAAATTACAAAATGGTCACAATTTCTAAAGAAAAGATGGACTTTTGGCAACTTTAGCATTAACAAGTTGACTTGCTAAAATGCTAAATAGGTCCATATACGTACAAAAAACAAGCATACCTACACACAGATACATCTGTGGTTGACAGAGGGGATATGCAACTAAATTTGTGAAGAAAAGGAAGCCAATTCTTTTAAAAAAATACATTAGAATATTGATTGTCAAGTGAAATAAATTGTATGAAGAAATAAAAGATTTTTGGAAAATTGACTGCAATTATAATACATTTTATCTTGCTCTGTGTTCAGAATGCAACTAGCAATGGGAAACAGCACTGAGGCACCAGGGTGCTGCACGGACCTCTGGATGACTTCGGAAGACACTGCTTCAACACCATAGCTTCACGAAACTTCTCCCAACCCAGCTGACTGGGTAAGCTTGTTTACATTCCTAAAATTATAGTCCAACAGGGAACTTCAGTCACTGGCGATGAATGAGTATCTCTTCTAGCTGTATGGCAGCCATGTTAAAATGTAAGTTTCAACATGGCTGTCATACAGGTAGAAGAGTTTCAGCTGGGCTCGGTGGCTCAGCCTGTAATCCCGCGCATTTGGGAGGCTGAGGTGAGTGGATTGCCTGAGCCCGCGGGTTCGAGACCCGCCTGGGCAATGAGACCTCATCTCCACAATAAATCAAAAAATCAGCTGGGCGTGGTGGCGCATGCCTGTAATTACAGCTACTTGGAAGGCTGAGGTGGAAGGATCGCTGGAGCCCAGCGGGTCGAGGCTGCGGTGGCGGGGAGTGGCCACTGCACTCCAGTCTGGGCGATTGAGTGAGACTCCAACTCAAAAAAAAAAAAATGCAAGTTTCTAGATAGCTTACACTATGAGAGAGAGAGTAAAGGACTTGGAGTTGGAATTTCAGAACTCACATATTTAATTTTACTGCCCCTGATCCTGATGACCATCACTAATGGGCTTTTGTTCCCTGAAATGTGTCAGATCATCAGCTGAAGATACATGAAACCGCCATCTTTAAGAATTGTTTTGGGAATGTAACGAGCTAACTCACAACAAAGCGCTCTGTATATTTCAAATTGATATTTATGCTTTTCTTTTACAGACTCTAACTGGCGTAAATCATACTCCTAATTAGCAATGGTATCTTTATCGTTTTACTCAACCCTATCTTAAAGCACTAGAGAGTATCTTAAAGTTGCCTCTGTTTTCTTCCTTTCAAGAGGATTTCATTTCTCTCTTGACAGAGGGGTATATATATTTATGAATGTAATTTTAAATTTTTTGTTATTTTATAAATTTAAATAAATTGCAGGCTCCATGTCTTACTCTTTAATTAAAATTATTTTGAAATCTACCCTTGTCAGTAATTGTATATCTGGCTAGACAGAAATACTTTATTTATTAAGCTTTTATTTTTAATTTGTGGTTCAATAGCTAGTCCCAAATCTGAGGTACGTTTTGTTTTATGTGGTGTTCCTTTATTCGATAATAGTTTCTAAAAGTTATGTTTTCATCAACAAACAAATATCAATTTCACTGAGCCTTGGTGTGCTATGAGTGTCCTCTCTATCAGGATAGTAAAGGTTAAAATGGCATGCACCCACCTTCAGGTGCTCACTTCTGTGGGGAGAAGGAAGTGTGTGTGTGGGTGTGTGCATGTGTGCTAACACTAGAGTGTAGCTTCAAAATCCATTTCAAAATTCTCAAAGTGACATATGCCACCTCTTCTCAACCCATGGATAGAGGGTGACGATGTAGACTCCATCTTTCATTTTTCCAAGTGTGAAGGCCACCAGAAGCTCTGACATTACATCTTAAATCAAGATGAGCAAATACAGACATTGTCCTCAGTGAAAACTATCTTAGGCATCAAGGAGGTTTGTCAGAGGAATGCCTCGTCAGCCACCACAGATCATGGATCCATGTTTGTTTGTTTATTTTGGTTCTGAGTTTAGTTTAGAGCCTGAAATCATTCTCCTATTTCAGAGGGCATGTTCTCATGTCTGTGACTAAACTCAGGAGCAGGGATCCAGTAACTCACAGATAAGTCTCATTCAGCCACGCAGAGACCAGTGGTTCTCCGAGGGGGCGATTTTGCCCTCCAGGGGACGTTTGGTCAAACGTGAGTACTCCTGGCTTCCAGTAAGTGGCGTCTATGGATATTACCCACCAGCGTACGGTGCACAGAGGGGTCCCAGCAACAGAGACGGTCCAGACAGCAGGGCCGCAAGTGCCAAGGCTGAGGAACCCTGTGGTCACATACAACAAGAGACTGGGGATGCCAGGTAGGACATTCACAGCAGTCTTCTCCTCTCTACCCTTTCTGAGCTCACTCGTGGCTACAGTAGCTAAATGGCCTCCACCTCACTCTGTTTTTCATGTGTCAAGTCAGCAGAGGAAGCATCGGAATGAAGGACTGCAAATATTCCTGCAATTCATTAAACCTTTTCTAGGTGTATGAGCAAAACTCAACTATTCAAAATGAGACAGCAAGCTGGGAGTAAAATCCAAACAAAACTTCCTGTCTCTAGATTCAAAATCCTCAAGAATTGCACTTGTAACATGGAGCAAAGAGGCACCCAGCACCCACCCACTCTACCGAGAGTTCTGTAGAGATCTGCTTGCTTGGGCGGCACTCCCGGGCCTCGGGCCAGGCTTCCCGCGTGAGGTGGTTTAATGTCCGTTTGTGGAGACACACACACCACTCTGGGACTGGATGGAGAATGGACAGGCATGGACTCAAGCCTGGAGGAACCTGAATAGTCAGTGGCAAGTGTGTATTAATGGGTTTGTGTTTTATCATTTCTGTAATAAACATGTAGGAGGCCCGATACCAGGTGGTATTCTTTTAATTTCATCTTGCTTTGTCTTGGACTCTAATTCTGACTAATGTATTTATTTAATTTTAGCTGCTTTAACAGTGATGTTGTTTCCTGTACTTTCCCTAGCTACTCTTCCTTCAGTCTACATTGGCCCCCTTATGCGCCTTGGCAATATTGAGTTTGCTATACACTGGCTCAAGTCTCATTTCAAGTAGCGGATTTAATCGGTGATATTCCCAGTTAGAAATATTTTCCTCTAAGAGCTGAGTGTTTGAGGTGAATTCCACCCAGGTGGTGACTTACTTTGGCGGCCTCAACTTTCTGCCTCTTTCAAGCAAATAACCTGAGTCTGTGAAACAGCGGCTGCTGTTTTTACCCCATGATCTGTTGTGGAAAGAGTTTTTCCATAATAAAGCATGCCCTGAGTATAATTTCCTCATCGGTAAAGAAAGACATTCTCAAACACAACTTCTGAACGTCAGAAACCATCACTCAGGGCACTGCACCTCAGGTCAGGCCTTTGGAATCATCCTCAGTGTCATGTGGGCGACTCTGCCGCGCTGTGTTCCTGATATCCTGAAGGTCTTAAATTAGGGACTTTCTTGCCAAATTAGAAGGGGAAAAAAGGCTGCCAGTGTCTTTCTGATCACAGTGTCTTTGCTAAATCATACGATTTGGCGACGAGTCACCTCTCTCGCGACAGAAATCGAATTTCTCTGAGAGCAGAATGGAGGTAAGTTGGTATGGGGGTTGTCTTTCTTGAATCATTTTCCTGCACTTCTTTTGGGACCGCAAGAGATCCCAACTTACTGCAGGCTCCAGAAAGGCTACGGGAACATCTCACTTTTAATGCCCTTGTCTTCCTCCTGTCCACTACGAACGGAGCTACCTGGTCTACGGCCGCTTAATTAAAGGCATCTCGTTTCAAACTTGTAATTATTTTGACAATGAGACTTCAGCTCACAATAATTGAATGTGGAGGCCAAGTGAATAAGACCTCAAAGCCCCTCCGACTGAGGAGTATCATATAAACAATTCACATGGGAATTTCACGTGTCTGCAAATGTCATTGCTAGGAATTTTCATAGGAGTTGGAATCCTGAAGAAGGAATGATGATAAACATGGATCTTTTGATTCCTTGCCTACTGAATCTACTCAGAGCCTCTGTGGCTTTTCATTTTGCCTATTTTAAAAACAACTTTAGCTATTTGACTTCATCTAGCTCTTAGGTGCTAATTGGAAAGAACTGAATTCACACTGAAATCCACTCAATTTCCCCACTAGGTTTGTTTGTTCTATTCAAATACGTCTGCTGCCACATTGTTTTCAAAAAATGATTGAAATGGGAATGCCAAGCACAGACTCCACATACTGGGAATATAAAATGACTGATCATTTGGGTGTTTCATAATCTGAATTAAGGGCATTTATAACAGTAGCAAAGTGAAGAGATGATCTCTTTGTCTATCTCTGTCTCCTTCTCTCTTTTCTCTCCTTCATATGTCTGTGTCTTTTTCTGCCTCATCCTCCCTCTCATCCGCTCCTGACTCTGCTCTGCACCTGGCTTGGCCAGTGCCGCCTCCTCCGGGGTCCTCCCCTGATTTAAGGCACTTGCTTGGACAGCAGCTTGTCAGTGTCTCTCAGCCCTGACCTACTTTGGGACTCATCACATCAGCACAAGGTGGCCAGTAAAGTGATTTGGCGTAGAAGGGGTAGTGATTTGCAGAGGCCAACACTTAGGGTGACTTTAGCTGATTATCATGCGGAGAGTTATTTAATATTTACTATTTGATTGTAGCAATTTCCCTTTAGCAAAAAAAAATGTTGAGGGCATGAACTTCTGGCCAAGAGGAAGTCACAGGGACTGGCTTCACGCTCCTCCCTGCCACAATGAACTTGGAAAACCAGGTGATACATATCTGAAGCCGTGTGTTCCAAATGCGCCTTGAAGGGCTGTGGTAGCTGAAGGGACAGTGACAAGGAGCCCTCTGGTTTCCTGGCTCTGGACCTTAGAGGATTTCTGGCTGCAGGGAACAGGAAACAGCCCAAGTTCAAGGACACAACCCTGAGGGAACAGAGAGTCACAGAAGGACGACTCCGGACACCTGCAGGATGTCTCCCTCGGGGAGTTAGACTGGGTGACCTTGGAGTCATGTGGGCCTTGCTTCCCTGCGGGTAGTGATTGGACTAGATTAAATCACATGTTCTGGTTTTCCTAAAAGTCCTTAAGACAAGATTCAAAGGCATCCAGTTCTCACCAAGAAACTTAACTGTGTCCTAGAACAAACAAAGCACAACCAGATCTGTAGTAAAACCAAACCAGCCAGCACCCAACAAGAGAAAATTCACTGTGTCTGACAGCCAGTTACAGATAACCAGGCATAGCACAAAAGCAGACAAACAGGCTCGGATTTAGGATAAAGATCAATCAATCAAAACTGAAGGAGAAGAGACGCACAAGTTAAAATTAGCAGACAGAGTCACTGAAGCAATTATCGTACCTGCATCTCATGTATTTAAGTCAAATAGACATGGAAGACAGGAATGAAAGGGCTCAAACTGAACAAACGTTAAGTGAGAAAGGATAAAAGTTCCTATCTGAAAAACTAAAACTGAAATTTCCAGAAAACATAGGGAAATATGTTTTTAATCTTGGGTTAACTAAAGATTTCTTAACATGTCATCAAAAGCATGATCTGTAGAATATACTTCATCAAAATCAAGAACTGATATTTGAAAGAAATTGTAAGAATAAAAAAATGAACAACAACACCTGGAAATACCTTTACAAATATATATTGGTAAAAGATTTGTCTAGGGTTTTTAAAGATTCATAAAGAATTGTCAAACCTCAAAAATAAGAGGATAGATAACGCAATGAATAATTTTGCAAAAAATTTAAACAGAAAATATGGCGTGGCAAATACACATTTTGAAAAAGCTCAAATTAGTATTTATTCTGGAAATTCTAATTAAAGCCACCATGCACGGGACCATTAGATGGCTACATTTGAAAAGGATGGAGCAGTAGAAATGCCGGGGCGGAAGTGTAGCAGACAGTCCTTTTACATGTAACTGCTGGGAAGGCTTTATTGTACAACTGCTTTGGGGAGCAATTTATAAATCTCTTTAAAATTGAAATATGCACGCACCATACATCCTTACAAAGGCCTTGGGGGTCCATAAAAGCCATATTTGCAATAGCAGAAAACTGAAAACAACTCAGTGTTCTACCTAGAGGTAAAGGAAATTAGCACAGTTTGATGCAATCCCACAAAGGAATACTACTTGGCAGTTAAAAGGAATAAACTCTGGATGCATGCAACAGCACGGACGATCCAAAGTAGTTACGTAGAGTGAAATAAGTCAGGAAAAAAGAGGTCTGTGCTTTCTTTTATAAAAGTCTCTTGAAAATGCAGATTAACCTATGGCAACAGGAAGTGGGTCAAGGGGATCTGGTCACAAGTATCACAAAGGTGGAGGGATGAGTCTCGCGGGAACACGAGGAAACTTCTGGGGGGTTCCTAGGCCCACTCTCCAGGTTGTGGTGATTGTGTCACAGATGCACATACCTGTCAGGTGATCACATCATATCCCTTAATCGATTCAGTTTAGCCAGGCATAGTGGCTCACACCTGTTATCCCAACACTTTGGAGGTGGAGGCTAAAGGATTGCCTGAACCCAGGGGTTCGAGACCAGCCTGGGCAACTTGACAAGTCTTTGTCTCTGCAATAAATCAAAAAATGAGCCGAGCGTGGTGACACTCGCCTGTAGTCCCAGCTACTCGGAAGGCTGAGGCAGAAGGATCGCTGGAACCCAGCAGGCCGAGGCTGCAGTGGCCGTGAGCATGCCACTGCACTTCAACCTGGGTGACAGAGTAAGACTCTGACACACACACAAAATAGATTCAGTTTATTAAATGCATATTATGTATACCTTGATAAGAATAAATTATGCGGTCAGGCTCGGTGACTCAGCCTGTAATCCCGCGCCTTTGGGAGGCTGAGGTAAGTGGATTGCCTGAGCCCGCAGATTCGAGACCCGCCTAGGCAGCGAGACCTCATCTCTACAATAAATCAAAAAATCAGCCGGGCGTGGTAGCGTGTGCCTGTAATTCCGGCTACTCAGAAGGCTGAGGAGGAAGGACCACCGGAGCCCAGCAGGTCGAGGCTGCGGTGGCCGGGAGCGGCCACTGCACTCCAGTCTGGGTGAAGGAGTGAGACTCCAACTCAAAAATAAAAGAATAAATTATGCAAATGTGTGGATTACAGGCATATATTTTTATTTCCACAATTTCTGTGAATCGGGATAATTGGCCTTTGATTTTCTTTATTTCATTTTAAAGATGTGGGGTACAACTCAGGGCTAGGCACATCAGTGGTCATCGTGCAGGTGAAGTTTGGTCCTCCCACGGGTCCTCACTTCACCTGGTTTGGGATCAGGTGCCCTTCATGATGTTATGTGCCCTTCCTTCCTGACAGTGACACGCTATTGCTGATTTCTTTCATGTAGTGTCTTGATAAAAATTCAGAGTCCAGTATCAGAGATAGGTGCTTGGAAAGTCCTCTAAGAAGGCTAGTTTTGAGGCATTTTGTCCTTTTTTCCCTAGAACCATTTTGGTGACCCTCTATGGATTCACAGTAATTAGTGGCGACCACTAAACTGTGCAGTGGAAAGTCTGGCTTCATCCCTCCTCATCCCTCCCCACGATCACCCAAACCCACTGCCCTACTTTGCCCAGGTGGCTCGACTAAATTCAGGGCACACATATCGAACAGAGGCTGATGACTTGGGAAATCGCATTCTTATTTTACCCCATTGAGAGCCATCTTTAAATCACAATGCTCAATCCGCCACTTGACAAATCAGCGAAGGGAGGGCTGATCATGTTCCGAGATGACAGATCAGGGTTTTTTTTTAAAATCTCTAAATTGCCCTTTAATCAGAATGATGCTCTGGGAGGCTGAGTATCCAGGCAACCACGCCGAGACTGCTGAACCTGATAAGGAGGCGTCCTCGGAACCTGGCGAGAAGGATCTGTCAGTTCTCCCCTTTGTAACAAAAGTGTGTTCCCTTTGATAGCGCGCATTTTGGAGCGAATATAAATGATGGAAATTGCCTTTCAAAAATCATGCAGACGTTCGGCATTCTGAAACATCACATAGACATCCCCCCGCCCCCCGCCCCGCGCAGGTGAGCAGCTCACAAGAGCGGCTTCGTGACCCGACCCTCTGCCCGGAGCCCGACGACACCAAACCTCACTGCGAGTAAGCATCTGTCGCTGGAGATCGCCACGGAGGGCTTCTCTGTGGGTCAGGCCAAGTCATTCGTGGTGTATGCAAGCAGACTACAGGCAGAGCGTGTTAACCCAGGGAAAAGGCGGGGCTGAGGAGGGGTGTAGGGAAGGACAGGCCCCCCAGGCTGCTGGGAGTTGATGGACTTCAGCCCCGTCCCCCAACAGAAAACGTCTCAACAAGAGATATGACCTGTATTGCACTAACATGGGTATCTGCATACACACACATATGTATATATATGAAATTCTTGATCGATTATGAGGCAATGTGTCTTGAAGTTAGGCTGCAGCATATGCCCATGACTCCCTTCAGGAAAGGCTAGAGAGAAGAGACATCCATTGCAGAGACCGGAGATGTCCAAGGACCCCAGCCACGACCTTCAGTGGAGTCTCTGTCAGGGACAAGTTGTGGACTCCTGGACGAGGCACGCATGCTTGCATCTGAGCTTCCTTGGGTAGGACGAACCCATCTCATCCTGAGAGCGTGTGAAGACTCAGTGGATGACCCCAAGGACCTGCCTCACCTGCTGCACTTTAATTATCCAAGAAATTCCACTTTTCTGTTACCCCTTCTGATAATTCATTGGAATTGATAAACTCTGATTTGGAAAAATATTAATTTTTTTAAAAAGTTCTTCTACTTATGGAAAAACAAACCATGCGAATCAGCAAGCCTAGTACAGAAGGAAAAGAACTGAGACATGAATTCTCAGTCTTGAGTAGGGCTATTAATATGCCTCAGTTTGTATGTACACCAGGTTGGAATGTTTAACATGATCTAGAAACTCTGCCGGATATTCGTGCGTGTAACAGGCATCAATGCTACTTAAAAACATTAAAAAATGTCATCCAATATAATACAACTACTGTATTATCATTTTCAGGGACTGATTATTTTTTCTTGCTTATTTGTTCATCTCATGTAAATATTTGCATTCAAATAAAAATATTGTCAATTGCTTTTTTCTGCTGGAATCATATCTTCATTTCTTTCTTTTTTTACTTTCGAAGTAATTTTATTGAATTATATATATAATTATATTCCTAAAATATAAAAATTATACTGCCTTACATTTGAACTTCTTGGACTGCTCTTTCATTAAGAATGCTCTTATTGATTTATGAATTTATTACATAAGAATTTCTCTTCTGCACTATACCGGTTGCAAGACGTCAGACATGGTTCCCAAAATTCAGGCATGAGGTCATTTACGGTCTAATGGAGAGCACAGATATTGTGCGATAATAATAAGCATAAAAGCAAATAATGGAGTGATAATTGGGAGTGAGGTAGAGTGCCATCAGGATATCTAGCAAGCGGACTTAATCCAATCTGAGGCCACAGAAGGGCACTTTGGGAGGCCAAGGCGAGTGGATTTTCTGAGCCCACAGGTTCGGGACCAGTCTGGGTAACTTGGCGAGACCTTGTCTGTACACTAAAAAAAAAAAAAAAAAAAATTAGCTGGGTGTGGTAGTGCGCGCTTGTAGTTCCAATTACTCGGAAGGCTGAAGCGGAAGGATCACTGGAGCCCAGCAGGTCAGTGCTGGGGTGGCCATGAGCTTGTCACTGCCCTCCAACCTAGGCGACGGACTGAGACTCAAACTCAAAAAAAAGAATTACCCTTGATATAAATGATGGTAAGATTTGAGTCTCGCCGCTAGGGGCATCAGGAAGTCATTGAGGGGCTTCAGGTTGCAATCCTGACCTTCTCTTCATGGATAGGGATACTTTGCTTTGTGTAATAGAAAGACGCACAGGTCATTTTGGGTAGATTTGAGAATCTGTGTACTGGAGTATTGGTTTAGAATGAGGCAGGGCTGGGGACTGGATGTAAGAGGATGCCCCATGAACACAATCTGGTGACACAGTGGATGGAGATGTTGAAAGTATCCAGTGGAAGATGACAGCCTTGACCACAGACACATACTTTGGTTGAAGTGCTTGCAGCACCTGGAAGTGGAAACCACCAAGGTGAGTTCTCCTACTAACTTGGAGCTCAGAAGTCACGGGCACTGGTGATCCCCAACACCCCAGGGATTCTGATGTGCTGCTGTGATCGATTGACTCAGAGGTCATCTTCTAGAAGATTATTTTCTAGAATCAGCCACAAAACATGCAGCCATGGCCCACACCTGTGTGCCATCACCACATGGTGATTTTCTGTTTTTTGCTAGATTCTACTCTCTTTCTAATTGCCTCACATTAAGCACCAAAAATGTTTGGATTTCAGAAAAGGGTTGGTGAAAATGTTTTCTGTGGTTTTCAGCTAAAGTAGCTCACACATAAGGAATAAAGCAAATGAGGATTGAATTAACCTATTGTCATCGCTGGGGAAGTGCCCAGTATCCACCTTCACCCTCGGGCAGGCAGCAAGTGGTCGTTCAAATGCACAGACTCCACACACACTACCACGGTCTGTGGTCAAGAGCTTGCTGACCAGCACTGAGACATCAGGAAAGAGATTGCCCAGCAGTCAAAAGACTTTCGCAAAGAGCACACCTTTTTGGGTATTCACATGGCCACAGATATTCACAGGAGTCTAGTTCCTTTTCTGTCTTTCTACAGTGCTCCCAATCCTTCATGTTTCCATTTTTCTTGCCATTCAACACTGTAGCTTCCATGGACCTGGGCATCTGGCCAAGCTATGAACACCTTCTCATATATCTGGAATCCCTCCTTCTATCAGAATTAACCACACAGTATACACATATGGTGTACTCCCATTAAAAGGGGTTTCCTTCTCCTTTCTGTTTCAGAGTCACCGAGCACGCGGCGGCAGTGGCGAGCACTCTACTTGCAGTCTGAACGTCATAGGGGTCACCTGCCGAGGAAGCTCCCCTTGTTGACCTCTGACGTCAGGTGCTCCCTGGGCAGTGCCCGTGATGCCCCGTGATGCCCAGAGAGAGAGAGCGGTCATGAGCAAAAACCAGGCTCACAGGGAATGTGTTCTGCTCGTGCAGAACATAGGGTGATGGGTTCCCCCTATGAGTTACCTGACGATGTGAGTCCTCTGCCTAAGTCCTGGAGGCCAGAAGGTGCTCTGCAGCCATGGTGCCCAGGTGAGGAGCAAGTGTCCCTGAGACCCCAGGGCAAACCTGGGAATGTACCGAGGAAAACTGTCTCATCACACACAGTAGGCAAAGAGCCAGAAAGTTTACTTGGAAGCAACTTGGAGATGGGTGGGGGCACATCTCTGGGATGGCCCTTCTGCTGTCCAACAGTGCCTCATAGGTACATCCTAATAAGCTCCTCTGCTTGCCAAGCTAGACGTGTCCAAGTCAGTCTTTGGTATCTGGTCCCTTTCCATGGGGGGGGACGCATTCTTTTTTGCAGTCCTTGGTTTTTCCCACAACACACAGTGTGTTTAGCCACAGTCCTATGGGTATAGCCTACACTTGGCTATGGTATGGCGAACAGAACAGTCATGGCATGATGGGTCATTCAGGCTGCAGGGTCCCGGGGCCTGCTGGTCAGTATGTCACACTCTCAGCATGACCGGTAGCAAGACAAAGCTTGGTTATTCACATAAGTCTGGTCATGAACAAAGCAGGGCAGCAAAATGTAGTTCTCTGCATGATCCTACTGGGGTCCAATCTGTTATAGAAACTTGTATCTCTATTGGAGTCACTAAATGATGAAACTTGGCACAGCTCATCTCTCTGCAGACGAGCCCAGCTGGAGAGAGCCAATTTTGCCTTGACCCTTCGTCAAAGCTGGCGAGTTTTGTGCTGCTGAGTAAATGAGTAGTGTCCCTCCGATGACAAGTGGCCCTCCAGGCACTCAGTCTCACCCTATCAGGATTAGAAGCAAGAGGCAGAACGATGCATCCCCTAGAAGCAGACCTCAGAAATTTGTTGAAGAGGGAATAAGTGACTTTATTTTATTTTTTATTTAAAATTGTTGTGTATTTATTTACTTTTAGTTGGCAAAAAAGAAGCATCTATCTTTGTGATGCAAAACATGGTATTTTGGTACATGGACACATGGTACAATGACTACATCAAGCTACTTCATGTGTGTGTTGTCTCAGATACCATTTTCCTGGTGAGAACACTTACAGTCTGTGCTCTCAGCAATTCTGAGGTATGCAATACATTGTCGTTAACCATGTCACCAAGGTGCACAATAGGTCTCTCGAACTTATGCCTCCTGTCTAACTGAAAGCTCATACCATTTCACACATACCCAGCTCAACTCTTCTCCCTCCAGGCTTTGGCAACCAGTATTTGATGCTCTACTTCCATGAGTTCAGCGTTTTTAGGTATATTTTTGTGTTGCCACGTAGTATTTGTCTTTCTGTGCGCGGTTTATTCCACTCAACGTAACAGCCTCCAGACTTATCCATCAACGGACAGAATTTACCTCTTTTTATGACTGCATATTATTCCATCGTGCGTACATGCCCCATTTTCTTTATCCATTTATCTGTTGATGGAATGATTCCACGTCTTGGCTTCTGTGAATGGTGCCACAATGAGCATGGGGTGCAGGTGTCACTGTGAAATCCTGGTTTCATTTCTTTGGCTATGTACCCAATAGTGGAAGCTCTGGATGGTGTGGTAGTTTAATTTTGAATGTTTTGAAAAATTTCCATATGGTTTTTTCATGGTGGTTCTGCAAATTTTCATTTCCATCAAGAGTGGGTGAGAATTCTCTTCTTTCCTTCTTCGCCGATACATGTTTTCTCATTTCAACAGCTCATCCAGTCATTTAGGAAACCTGTTATTCTGGCCTTCCATGCAATATTAGCATGATATCATCAATACAGTAGATCACTGATATGCCCTTTAGGACTGTAGAGTCATTGAAATTCCTTTGGAATTCATTATGACAGAGACAGAGGTCTGATATAAAACCTTAGGGTTCCATGCTATTGAAAAAAATCAAATGCAAATGTAAGCAGAATGAATGGCTATCAAGCATATGCCAGGCTTTCTCGTCAATAAAACAGGAGTGTCAGACATAAGTGAGGTGACAATCGATGAATCAAAAAATAATCTATTTGCAATTTACTTTATCAAGCATGCTTATATTTCTTTTTTTTTTTTTGAGTCAGAGTCTCACTCTGTCGCCCAGACTGGAGTGCAGTGGCTGCTCCTGGCTACCGCAGCCTCAACCTGCTGGGCTCTGGTGATCCTTCCGCCTCGCTTATATTTCATACAAACCAAGTTGGCTAGTTAAACGTGGGGGCACTAAACATGATCACATCTGCTTCCTTGACACTTTTTGGTGACCTAGATCTTTACGAAATTTCTCTAGAACTTTGTTATAGATTTTATATGTTTAATTTTGTTTTTAGAAAGAAAAGAGCTTTTGCTTTGACTTGGATATAAGATTGGCTTAAAGAAACACAGGGCATAAAGGTAAAGCGTTCCAGCATTTGCTGGTGCTATGATGCAAAACCTCTCTAAGCCAAGAAACAGCCACAAGTCGGGAATCTCCAAGGTCTGCAGTTCGGAAAGGCTGAAGGCAAAGTCCCTCTTACGATCACAATCCACAGTCCGATGAACCAAAGCTATATTTTGTTTCCAAATATGTAGCTCATTTTAAAGTTCATGGACAATAATGCCTGAAATACTGGATCTTTCTCCGTAACGACTGTATGTTTTGTGGTTTTGACATATGGAGTGACGAGGTACGCATCTCACTCTTGTGTGTTTCACTTCCAATAACCCAGGTAAACAGACCGAGTGTGATGACCAGCGTGATACAGTGCGAAAGGAACCTCCTTCCCAATATCCTCCCCGATGTGTGTGTCTTTCTCTGTTTAAAGGTTTTTGATCTGCAGTGTGACTTGGAGTTGGGAACTGGGTAACTGACCATTCCTCTGCCAACTGACTCTAGCCAGACTTCTATTTGATTGATATTATGAGGTGCAGATATCAAGTACGATTTGAATTTGATGTGCATCCATTTATTTGGGGGAATTACTGGGTGTCAAAACATGAATGCCAATTTTCTTCCATTGATTGAAAGCATATCCACCTATTCTCTGATAATTAAATACAACCCATGATCTTGGTATCCCGTCTTAAATCAGAAAATTCATTTCAACTGCAGTGTCTCCACCTGCCCCCTCTGCCCTCATTAAATAGCAGCTAAATCATTTCTTTACAGATAACAGAATCCCCTCAACAAATATCTGCTTATCTAGGATTTCATGACAGACTTCCATTCTTGGCCTTTTTTGGAATAATATTTGAATAGACACATCAAAAATGATAAATCATTCCTATCAAAGTCCTGGAGTTGCTTTCTGCACTTTATAACAAATAAGTTGTAACATTTCAGGTTACTTTAGCACTGAGTACAGACACCACAGGGTCAGCTGAGCCAAAGTTAAAACATTCTCAGCAGTTTGAATTATCAAATTTAATTTAGAATCTCCTGAAACTCCATCTCTATAAGTCACTTCCTTCCAATCTAAACTATCTTTTTTCCTCCTAAGATCTCATGTTCATGAGACCTGTTCCTAGACACATCCTTCAGGAATTTACTGATATGAATTAAAAACATTTTGCTTTTTTTGTTTGTTTTTTTTTTGTGTTTTTTGAGTTGGAGTCTCACTCCATTGCCCAGACTGGAGTGCAATGGTATGCTAACGGCCACCCAGCGTCGACCTGCAAGGCTTAGGCGATCTTTCCGCCTCAGTCTTCCATGTAGCCGGGACCACAGGCGCTTGCTAACATGCCTGTCTAATTTTTTGTTTTATTGTAGAGATAAAGTCTCACCAAGTTGTCCAGGTTGTTCTCAAATCTGTGGGCTCAGGCAATCCTCTCACCTTGGCCTCCCAAAGTGCTGGGATTACAGGCTTGAGCTACCACACCTGATCCGCATTCTGCATTTTTAAGTGTGCATCCATTTTGATGGAACACTGTAGTAGAAGTCATATGGAGGGTTTTAGGAAATGTACATACTTCCCCCAAGGCACAGGGGTAGATTTAAGACAGAAGAAAGCCATAAGGAGCAACTAGAACACAATGTGGGCTAAAGGCTGGTTATTATGTTTGGCTTTGATTTTTAATATTAAAACAATGAAGCCAATCGGTATAGAAAGGAAGAAATCTGGTTTCTAGTGAAACCCTTCGTGAGCCAGGGTCAGTGTCCATTGCACAATAGAAGCCTAAAACAGCAGTTTGGTTTGTTTTTCTGGTTCTCGAAATGAGTAGAGGAATAACGGTCTGACGGGACATTGACTATATCGTGGACAATTCCAAGTGCACTTTCAGTCGTGAGGTCCATGAGTGTCAAAGAAGAAAGGGAGCCAAGAGTCAGGGTTTCAGGAGGGCCACGGGATAGCTGAGAAGGGTGGAGGGAAGGGCAGGATGGTAGCAGCTTGACATTTAATGGGGATCAGGACCGCAGAGATGATGGAAGATTACAGCAGTTGTTTTATGTAATAGCCCACGGATTGCCACCACTTTGAAAAGATCAGCCTGCAGACACAGGAAGATTTACTGTGCTGAGATCACCTTTGTTTGCACATTATAACTTCATGTTGCTGTCACACTGGGTTTCTTTGTGTTAATCTCTCAGATTCAGGGAAGGATTAAACTTTCCCATAAAATGCTACAGCTGCAAGATGTCTTTATAACAATATCCAAACACATATATATTGATTTACATCTGCATTTATAGCCGTAGAACTCTTCTAGCTAATTTTTATTTTATTTTTTGGTCCAAGTAGCAAGTTATTTGGAAACACGGAGACAAAAAACAACAGGAACTACCCAAGAGTTCAGGCACACTCCTCTATAAGAAAAGTAAATGTGTTTGGTAGAAGAAGAAAGACAAGTGAGCATGACTGGAGAATACGGCCATTTGTCTTCCTAAACTTCAATTGTACTTTAAAGGATCTCTAAATATACTACATAGGCAAAATAAACAAAATGCAATGAATAAAGCAACAGCAGCCAGAAAAACAGAGAAATCTGCTCTATTTACAAAACGCAGAAAATGTATGAAATGGGTAAGTTTGGGCACATGGAAGATGGACCCTACGTGGGCTCAAAAACAGTGGCTGGCAACTTGAACGTAAACAAGACGGTAGGATCCTAACCTTAAGAAAGTTAGCATTTATGCAAAATAGGACAGCCATTTCTGCTTTTATTTATGCTGGTATAGTTTTTATTAGACTCGGTTCTCATTAAGAACAACCAAAGATAACTGAGTAAAATACATAAAAGCTCCAACTACTTGAATGCATTGGACAGCAATCAATACAGATAGAAATCGAGGAGGCAAAACCACAGAGAAAAGGAAATTATAAAATACTGAGCCTGAAATTCAGCATGGGATTTCTACTCTGAGCATTTGCTGAGTCCTCAAGTGCTAAGAGGTGAGTAACCTGGAAATCAAAAGGAAAATAGCTCTGAGGAGCCAAAACCCAAGCAGTGCAGAACACGCCTCTGGTGAGTGTCATGGGTTTCCAGTGGAAACCCTTAAAGGGCTGCGCTTCAAGAGTGGACAGTGAGATTAAAGCCACTTCAGTCTCTGCTTGCGTCCATGTGGGCTTCTGTCACTGTAACTGTGGACCACAAGAAAATAAAATCTGGTCTGCAGAAAGATGGCTTGACACAGAGTGTCTGCTACTGTTATGCCTAGTGCCCCACCTTCAATAAAAATCACTTGACATTTCAGAAGCAGACCTACAGGGAAGACAGATACTAGTTGTCACTCTCAAATTCTTAACTGTGATGAATATGTTTAAGAACTTAGATAACAAGATGAAAAAATTCACCAGAGAATGAGAATCAGTAAAATAAAAAAACCAAAAGTATGTATATAATTTTCTATTATTAAATTTAATAATCCAGTAAAGATGCTTAATAAGGTATTAGAAAGAACTAAAAAGTATTAGTCAACTGGAGTATAGATCAGGAGAAAATATGTAGAATGAATCGTAAAAAGAAGAAACAATGAAGAAAACTGAAAAAAGCTTTGCCAGATATACATAGCTCATGACGAAAAGGTAAAACACGTGTAATTTGATTCCCAGAATGACAAGTAAGACCAGAGAAAAGGTGAGAGAGAGAGAATTAATAGAAGCGGAGCAATATCTGAAGGAAAGCAGTCCACACATTTTCTAAACCTGACAAAAGAAACCAAAGATTCAAGAAGCTCTTTTATCCCAAGCTGGATAAATATTAAAAGAAAAAAAAAAACTGCTTGAGACACAATGGTTAAATTCCCTAAAACAAACATAAAGGTGGAAAAAATACTTCAAGATGATCCAGATATATCATCAGATGTTATTTTAAATAGGACTAGCACAAAAGTGATGGGAGTCTAATGAAAGTGGAATGACATCTTGATGATGATGGTGATCACTTTGATGGACGCCAAAGTCATCTTCAGGCAAACAAAACCTTGAACTAACATATTAGGATGAATTATTTTAGCAGGAAGGCAAGGATTCTGCAATCGTGGTCATACAAGGAGTGAGAAACATGTATTTAACACGACATATATATCAAGCATTTAAAATTTTTTAAATGCTCATGCCAGTGGTGTTGGGAATGAGACTTTTTGCTTCTCTGGCTGAGGAACAGGGGAGGAGACAGATCTCACAGGCAAAACTCCACTCCTGTGTCGACACACAGTCAACGTCCCCTCATTCCGAGCGGACACTCCCAGAATGAGTCTCATTCAGGGTCATCACTAGTCTTTTATTTTTTAATAGTCAAACTGGGCAGAAATACTTGAAGAAAACACAAAGATGGGGGAGTCACAACGCAATCCCTAGACATGTGAGATTACCTCCAGTTTATCACTGGGGTCCCCACTCCTTGTCTTTCCTACCATTAAGGATGAAATTTAACTTTTGAACCAAAAGCTTCTCTCTAATCTTAAGTCTTGGCACCTTTCTTTATTTCTAGTTACTGAGCTGCCTCAGCACCAAAATGAGACAACATTCAAAAGCCATTTTTCCCCCAGAGTCTTATTTTCTTGACATTCTCTCTCAGCATATAAGACTGAAAATCATGAACTAGAATGTGTGAATATGTATGTAATTAATAGTCTTTCATCTCAGATTTTTCTTTTGAGACTCATATTGCCTTTTGTCTTAACATGCATTTGCATATGCAAAAAATCATTATGGCAGCTTCAAGTCCGGTTCTGGACAAGATGGAGTAAACACATTCACTCTATTCATTCAAATGATTGCCATTAAAAACCTTGGAGATATATATATATATATATATGTATATAAACAAATATTAGACAAATCTTAGAGCTGAAGAAAAAAGCCAGACTGTGTGAGGAGACATAAGCAAGATTACAGTTGTGAATTCCTTTCCATTCTCCTTCTGAAATGCCCAGTCTGGAGAAGCCCTTAACCTAAAAATGATGGATGGAGATTTTTTTAAATGCCTTAGAAAAGTCCACTCTGTCTAGCCAGAGAAGCCTGAAAGGGGTGGCCCAGCAGGAATCCGTTGACTATGCCCATCCTACCCCTGCTGAACACCACACAGCCATATGTTCTCCAGCAGTTGACACTGTTTCTGGGAGGAGAGCTGAGGCACCTCCTATCCCATGTCTACCTTGCAGTGCTCATGCAGGCATGCAGGAGGAAAGCATGCAGAAGGACAGGCTGGACCACACAATGCTTCAAAGCAGGGAGTGAAGCCTACGGTCACCTTCTGAGTGCCCATGTGTTACCTGACAAGAACCAACACAGCAAAGGCTTTAGGACAGAGTCACAGTACCAAGCACCAGCCAGATTTCAGATCTGCCCGTGGGTAGTGGACTAGCAGGTTGGGCACTGCAGAGGCTTTGAAACCACAGTCCAAAGTGGCCAGGACTTGTGTGCTAGACCTGAGCATGGCCACCTTATAAATTAAAGACCTAAATAGGAACCAACATCTCAAAACTTAGTACCTCAAATTTCTAGGACATATTAGAAAACGACTTGCATATCAAGAACCAGAGAATCTCAATTCTAATAAGTTAAGACAAACAACAGACACCAACAATGAAATAAACAGATGCACCCATTAGCTGACATGAATTGTTGACTTCAGGTCTTTGCTTGGTGGCTAAAAAAACCCAAATAAAGTGTGTTCTCATTTGCTATGGAAAAAACAATCTGCATATATAAATAATCTTTGTGCGCCCTTAATTGGACATAAGACAAATAAACTAGAGGCTCTTGGAAATTGAATCCAAGTTTAAAAGACCAGCTTTATGGAGATGATTTATTCAACAAATATGCCTGCTAGATGCCCACTGGGGAGAGTAAATCAGAGTCTTTGCTTTCTGGAAAATTATAATCAGTCGGGAGAGAGGAGACACATTCACAGACTGGAATCAAGTAGGCAAGCCTTAGAGCTCGAGTGTCCGAATGCACATCCTTAGGCATGAATGGGTGGACAGGAGCAATCTCTTCTCATCTTCTCCCACAGCCTCCATAGTGGGAAGCAGGACAGAGAGAAGAATGCCCGTGATGACTCTTTGTACTTGTGATCTCAAACGTACACAAGAATCCTGCTCTCTCATACCTCTGTAGCTATCAGAGGAGAGGACGTTAGTGGAGAAAATCTGCACACAGTTACAGCAACACGTACACCTCGGGATCAGTTATGGCGATACACACCCTCCCCCAAATCAGTTACAGCAATATGCATGTACCCAGATCAGTTATGGTAATAGGCACCACCCCCAAATTGGTTAGGGGAACAGGCACCAATCCCAAAGCAGAACACAATTATACATTGTTGTTTAGAAATAAAAAGTTTTATTTTCTATATACATAAGAGCCTGGTCACTAAAACAATCTGGATAATGCATATTTTTTAAAAGAAAAGAAATATTTCAATCAAACACAGTCACAGTTAACCTGATGACATTTTTTCTTGCAGTCTGTTTTTTTTTTTCCTAAGTAATTTCTCTATCTCATGTTGACATCACTTAATTAACCAGACACCTGGGAGATATTGTTTGGCATTTCACAGAAAATGTCAGTGTAGAGTGAAATAGAAGATACAGTAAAAGTTTGAATGAATAATGAAGAGTCCCACGGCCAGAAATGACAGCATCCGCACCCACACAGAGAGGCCAGCATGAAGAGCTCAGGGTCTGTCCTGGTCTTAGAGGGAGTTTTTCCCCAAAATTAATTCCTTAAAACCATAACCCTTGAAATGACAGTATTAAAAGGTAGGTTGGGTCTTGTGATATGACTTTCCATCATAAATGAGATCAGTGCCCTTGTAAAGGGGGCCCCAGGGAGACCCCTCACCCAGGAGACAGTCTTCTGCAACCTAGAAGAAAGCCCCCACAGAACTGGCCACGCTGCCCCCAATCCCAGATTCCTGCCTTCACAAGTGGGAGAGTTGAGTATCTGTTGTTGACCAGCTGCCCAGGCTCTGGGACTTTGCCATGGCTGCACAAAGGGACTAAAACACTTTCTAACACTGCAGCCTTATGAGCTCAATGCTATTTCAATGCTTGGGGTCAATTATTTTAGAAGATTTTTGAGGTTTTCTTTTCTTTCATTCTTTTTTTTTTTTTTTTTTTTTTTTTTGGAGTTGGAGTCTCACTCTGTTGCCCAGACTGGAGTGCAGTGGCACGCTCACGGCCACCGCAGCCCGACCTGCTGGGCTCCTCAGCCTTCCAAGTAGCTGGAATCACAGGCATGAGCCGCCACGCACAGCTAATGGGGTTTTCTTAAAGTTTCCAGTTAAAGAGTGTTTCAGATATTTGTGAACATAAAGCTGGCAGCCAGTACCCTATGAGGGGGGGCAGGGGGCAGAAACAGAAGTCATGCATCTCAGAGGATCCTTTTCTAAAACCACGGTTGCTCTACAGGGTTCTGACATGGTCAAGAAGGGTGTTGGACCCATGCCCCTACGAGAAAGGAGGAAGACCAGGGTGTCTGGATCAAAGACCCCCCCAGCTGTGTGTGGAAGTTTGAAGGCTCCCCAGTATCTTTCTAGTGGCTGTCTCTCGGGGCCCTCCATGCTTGGGGCTTCCGGGACACTGGGCTCCAGTCAGTCACCCCCTCATCTTCCATTACCAGAGTCTTCTCTTGCTCTCTTGGTCAGTTCCCTGGGAATACAGCCACAGTCCGCTCCTTTAAAGTCTCATATAGTAAGCTTGCTTCATGCTGTAACTATTTTTTATTGACATCTGTCTTGGTGTTAACATGCTATTCTGTCATGTGGCTAATTTTACTTAATGAATACCTTATTGTAGTGAATTTGCCTTAAAATTCTCATGAATATAAATGATGATTTATGTCTAAAAATTACACCAAGCATTTTTGTTTACATATTATTATTTTCTAAGACTGGGTTCCCAGCAATAGAATCATTGGATCAAATGGCTTAAATATATTTACGGCTCTTGATATTTTTCAAAAGTTGCCAACTAACCCTCCCTGCAAAATTGTGCTTGTCTTATTCTATCACCGCCATCACTAAGAATTGATATTTCAAGCAAATTTCGCGATTTGGTAGGTGAAAAAGAATGTTTTGCTTTTATATCCTTATGCGTTTGCTTATTTGTAGGAATTAAACTATGCTTGTTTACCAATATGTTTCCATTGTGTAAAATTTATGTTCATTCATTTGCTCCTTTTTCTAAATAACAGTCTGGCATGTATTATTAATCTATATGAACTTGTCATACTATGAATATATATATATGTATATATATATATACTATACTGTATTACTATTTTGAACATATTTCTCTGCTTTAAACTCCCTATTAATTTTGTTTATAAGATATATTTATCATAATATGTGCAATACAAATTTTATGATCTTTTCGATTACTTGAAAACCATGACAATCTTTCTTCTTTCAGAGATTTGACAATTATGAAAACTTTAAGCAAATTCAAACTAAAAAACACCCTCTCCCCCAATTTTCACTGTTATCCACATTTTCCACTCTGGGTTCATCTATTTTTTTTTTAGCTGGAATCTCACTCCATCGTCCAGGCCGGAGTGCAGTGGCATGCTCACAGCCACCCCAGCTTCGACTCACTGGACTCACATGATCCTTCCACCTCAGCCTTCCAAGTAGCCAGAACTACAGGCACTCACCACCATGCCCAGCTAATATTTTTTGATTTATTGTAGGGATGAGGTCTCGCCAAGTTGCCCAGACTGTTCTTGAACTGGTGGGCTCAGGCAATTCCCTTACCTTAGTCTCCCAAAGTGCTGGGATTATAGACTTGAGCCACCCTGCCCAGCCTGGGTTCATCTATTATTCCATTCACTTCCTATTCCCTCACTTGGTTATTAATATTATCAGGGTTTGCAAGGCTTACATGAAAATGCACAAATCTTAACTGCACTTGTGACTGCAGGACCCACGCATGTAACCCCATATGTGGTCCCCATCACCTCATAACATTTCAACTTAGTTCCCTACCAGGAGCCAACACTGTGCTAATTGTTGCCACATCATACTGTTTTTTCCTGTCTAAAACCTGAGACTCGACACATCTTTGTAACTCATATATGTTATGTATGTGCTGGTACTTCTCTAGAGCATAAGAGATATTTAATGTTTAATTATGATGACATTCGCTTGTAAATGGTCGGTAGAAAACACAGCATAAATTTGGTATTAGCGATATCATTCTTACCAAATAAAATACAGCTGAGTATGCAAATAACTGACATAAATGCTATCACGTATTGCAAGGAACACATAACTCCTCTTTCTTATCACTATTATTACCTTAGCAAAGGGCATAAGTAACACAAGGATAACTATGATGCTGTGGTACAATTTGCTTTATAGCAATTTGCAAAATTGAACTGCTTTTACTAACCTTGAAATTTATTTGAATTCTAATGGAAGAAAAATTGCTGAGAAAATCAACAGTACAGTCAAAATGAATATATGGCTTTGTCTTGTTTTGCTTGTTTTAACTTCACAAAGAGTCCCAAATTTTGCTCTAGTATAGTCTGTGACTCTTGAAACTGATGGGTCAGCACTCCAGGGATGGCGGAGGAAGGATAAACATATTTCACATTTAATCCACATCTGCAAAATCAGATCTATTAATCACCTCTCCCTTGCCTCTCAAAATTGCTTCAAAGGACTCAAGGTCAGGAAGTGGGAGTGGAGAGAGGTCTGTCTCCAAGACACCATGCAAAAAAAAGAATAAAATAAAACAAAATAAATGCATGAGAGGAGAGTCTAACAAGGCATCAGGAGAAAATTAAATTTAAACAAGAGAGTGCTAGAGAAAGAAATAGTTTAGTCTGGTCTATCAGACACAGTGAAAAAGGAGGTGAAATCTTTATGATTTCTTTTGTGGGAGGAAAAGAAAGGGGTGAAATGAAGACCAACATGACCTCCGCGTGTGGTGGTGACAATGGTTACCTGAATGAACAGGAGGGCCTTAAAGTCAGTTATCCATAACTCCCTTTTCCATAGATTCTGGCCAGGGCTTTTGATTCTCTTCTGTCGGTTTCTTCAGAGAACATTTCTGGAGTTTTATTGAGCCTGTACACCTGATGCTTCCCTGACCTTCAAATGTTGCAGCTCTGCCCTCCCATGGGATTGTGTTTAGAGAGGGAGGAGCCTCAGGGAAGGCAAGCAAAGGTACTGAGGTCAATAGGGTGGCATTTGGACTGGACAGAATGGGTGTTTTTATAAGAAGAAGAAGCTTCAGCAGAGCTCTCTCTGCCTCTCTCCGTGTACACAGAGAGGAAAGGCCTTGTGGCACACAGTGGGAAGGCTGCAGTCGGCAAGCCAGGAGGAGCGTCTTCGTCAGAAGCAAGATCAACCGGCTCCTTGATCTGGGACTTCTGGCCTCCAGAATTGTGAGAAACAAATGTCTGTGGCTTCAGCTGCCCAGCTTATGGCATTCTGTATGACAGCAGGACGTACACCAGAGCAGGACATGCACCAGAGACAGCATCTTCAACCGATCACTCTATTTTCCAGCTATATCCAGTTAAGCTTTCCTTCATTTCCCCAAGGATACTCGGGTGGAGACACGCGGCGATGATGTCCAAGAAGCAGATAGGTGGCACACTCGCTGCCCACGCGACTGATTCTGTCTCAACTCTGAACTGTGGAGTGTGTTGCTATGAGTTAGAACTAACGCCTTAGTTATTTGCGGCATTCACTAAAAACCTCATCAGGAAAATACACATCAAAACCTTCTCCTTTTCCGATGCATGTGGACAGAACTAGCCCTCGCCCATCTTCTAAATATTGAATTAGTTATTTTATCTATCACTCTCTCATGGCATCTCAAACATCTCTATATTGCAGCATTAGCATGCTGTCTTTTAATTATTTCAGACAAACAGCTGACATTCTTTAGCAAGGCAAGCAAATATGTATTACCAGAAAGGTAAATGGAGCCCAAGAGTGCTAGCTATTATGAATGAGTCACTGGAAAATGTCGAGAGGGACATTTGTGCCTCCCAGATATCTTGGAGACTAGATACACTTAAGAGATACAATATGCATTTGACACCTGTTATCATAGCTCATGAAGACCACAGCATCCTGATGGCCATGTGAACGTATTAAATGTTTTATTTAAGAAAAGTATTGCCATATCGAAGTCACTGGACGTTCTTAATATTCACTGCTTCATGATTGTCTGACAAATGGTTATTAACATCATTTTCCTGGCATTGTTTTGGTGTGGGAATATACTCGTTAAAAAAGAAAAGTAAGAAAATGCATTCGCTCTGGGGAATTCTACTTTAGTTGAGTCTGTGGCTAATCCATAGACAGACAGGTGTCTGTGCATACAGTGCTATCATGGGAAATGAGCACAGCCCAGCTGTTGCAGACAGCAGACATGGAGCTTTCGTCATCATGTTGAAGTGTTGGGCCTTCTCCTCTCTGTAATGCATCAAGCACAGCCCTCAGGACATGAGAGGAAACGGCGGGTATCCCAGAGGCAGGCAATGGGATCAGTAGAAGCAGCGAGTGACGGTCCCAGAGGCAGAGTGGGCAAGATGGAGAAACGTGGCCAGTGTTGGGTGAGAACAGAGGAGGGAGGGGGGAAAAGCAGGGTGATATGTGGCGGTGGGGGGCAGCCATGACACGCAAGCCTTAGAGGTCCCGGCGAGAAGGTCTGTGACATTCAGGGCACGAAGCCACCTCGAAGTCTGGAGCAAACTGTGATGCTGAGCCCAGCTCTCCTCTGTAAAGTTCCCCAGCCCTGCCTGGAGCACAGACCCAGGAGGCCATGGTGGGCCTTAGGGGACTTCACCACATTCCGGGAGGGAGATGGTGGTGGCTGGGATCGGAGTCCCGTGTTAGCAGGGACAGATCGCCTATTTTAGAGTCGATGCCTATTGTATGTGCTGATACTTTGGGTTTGCACGTGGGAACAAATCAGCGAAAACAGCTAGAATTCTCAAAAGTGAATGGAAGAATTGAATGAATGGGTTTTGCCAGCGACTGAAACAGATAGCAGAGCAGAAACAACATATCTGGGTGGCACATTGGGAGGGACATAAGGACATGCATACTCATCCTCTGGGACGAGTGTCCACATGCACCTGATAAACTTGAGCAGGTGAGCGTCGCTGTGTGAAAAGAATACAGGACCCTCAGTGGCATTCGGGACACACACTTGACTGCACCCTACTCCCGTTCCTCTGTTGTGACCCAGCGTGGCTCCGTCTCCAGGAAATCGTTTCTGTTACTGCTCTGTTTCTCACTGCAGGCTTTCTTTTCATGCTCAGCCATGCTTCTGGCTTGCTTGAACAAGCCGCAAAGAAAATTGCAATGTTCCAACACCATCTGGGCAGGGAGGTGACAGACCGTGTTGCGAGGTGACAATCCGGGCCAGGATGGCATCTTTGCACCCGAAGCCCTTGTGTTCTCAGGGAAACAAGGGGACTTGAGTCAACTGCCGTGGCTTTCCGGACAACAGCGTCCCGTGGAGCCAGTCTGCCGGTTCCCCGTGCCTGAGTCCTCCAGTGCCTGATCTGTCATGGGAGACACAGAGGCCGCCAAGTCCATTCTTCTTTCAAGGGAGGGAAAACTAGTACAACCTCAATAGAAAACAGTTTGGGAATTCCTAAAAGAGTTAGAATTCGACCTTCCATATGACCCCACAATCCCACTGCTGGAAATGTACCTGAATGAACTCAAATCACTCTATGAAAAAGATCCCTGAACCCCCATGTTTATTGCAGCGTAATTCACAATAGCAAAAAAATGGAACCAACCATGCTGCCCATCAAAAGAGGATTGGATAAAAAAGTTGTGGTACATATACATGGTGGACTATTACGCAGCCATAAATAAGGACAACATTATGAACTTTGCAGCAAACTTGGATGGACTTAGAGTGGATAATACTGAGTGGTCTATCATAGAAACAAAGAATTGAGTAACACATGTTCTCACTCATAAGCGGACCCTGAACAATGATCATAATACTGTAAGAAAGGAATTGGCAGTAGTGGGAAACTGCCAGTGGCACCTCATCAACAAGGGTAACTGTGTAATGGACATTTGTATTCCTAATCCTGAATTATACCCTATGTTTTTAAAATAAAAAATATTTTTTAGAAAATAAAGGCGCATTAGAGGCCAGATCATGCCACCATCTCCAGACTAAAATGCAGTGATCCTGAAAAAAGGCCAATGTCATTGCAACCAGCATGGCCTTCGACACGCTTAACCTGTGTAGACGCAATGCCCCTCTGCACAAATGACAAAGAAATTAATTGCCTCTGCTGGAATCTGAATTTGGACTTGACTGCTCTTGTTTCCTCATTGTCCTGCTAGGTCTGGCCTCGTGACCCTGCCCTGCAGCTCACGGCAGAGCTAACCTGGCGCGGACATCTCGCCCAACAGAGTCCTTCCAAATAGCCTGCTTACTGCTCCTGATATGACTGTCAGTGCTCTTGGCTACTTGACCACAGTGGCCTAAAGTCCCCGTGTCTAGGAATGACATAGGCCCATACCATAATGTAAGGAGGATATAGCCATAGCTCACCCACATGCTAACTTCTGTGTTCTTCCATCATAGCTCACAGTTCCTTCTCTGCCAACTTTAGGTCTACTGAAGCATTGCTTGGTCACGACTTAAAGAGGAGGCTTGGTTAAGGAGCGTGAGTGCACACCCCAGTTCCCACCCCTTGGACTTCTTGTGGCACAGAGGCTGTCCGACATCTAACACACACAAGGGACTGCGTCTGAGCTGAATGACTGCCTTTCCTGGAATAACCCATAGTGGTCTCACCAGATAGCCTTTCTGGGCATGTGAGTGTGTCATGTGTGCTGCTTGTGTATGTGCTTAGGACCGTTTACAATACCAGGAAATTATCTTCTACTGAAGCAATACTGAATCCAAAGACAAAAAGGAAGAAATACATTTGTGTAAGTTTTTATTTTTATTTTTTTACAGGAAGATTTTTTTAAAACAATTTTATTTTAAATAACACATACTGTTTACTGAATACAGACTGTGATGGTGGAAAGTATTCTGAAACATGGCTTTATTAATAACAATTCAGAAAGTACTAAAAGCAAAAGGAAGGCAATGAAGATCATTAGTCCGAGAGATGACAAGTGTGTTGTATTGCCATGCTAGCGTAGGGCTGTCAGCAATCTTCTAGACAAAGTGCATTGAAAACCACATATGGATTAACTACATGTTATATATTGTAACCCATTTTTATAGTTTGAAATATTTGTAGGGTAATCCATGTCACTAAAGAGTCTTCCACAAATTTCTGTGTTAATAATGTTACTTTTCAATTGAGGAATTAGTGGCTTAAAACAATCAACTTAATTTCAAGCTTGCGAAAGTCTATGGATGGGAGGAATTGGGGGAGGATCTCCGCTCCACACAGGCATTCATGGGTCCAGGTGGAGAGAGGCCCTTCGACGGCGGCACCCTCCAACTCACGTTGAGTGCTGACATCGCAATAGCAGAAGAGGGCTGAAATCACACATCTCCACACAGAAAGTATTTGTGACCCTGGTCTGGAAGGGGCTACTTTTTATTGACATGGACTGAATCCACCTGCTGAGGAGGCTGGGAAGTGGAGGCTTGCCATTGAGGAAGTCCATGTCTTCCTTTTGTCCTCAGAGACTGGCTAATCCATACCAGTCACTATGACTGTTCTCAATTTGGACCCTTGCTGCTTGGGATCTCAAAGGAGCTGGCTTTTCTAACCTACAATCCCCAAAGTTATTGGTCTGCCTGCCTTATTCATTCTGATGGTCAGTTGCCGATTCACACCTAAGTTATTTCGTTTTCTAGCAATGTGCTAAACGCTGCTGGCACCAAGAGCATACCTCACCTGGTCAAGTTTGGTTCCCCAGCCTCTTCCCCAGGGGTTTACGGCCTGGTAAGCCCCTGGGCCACCTTCCACGCCATCACAGCCGTTTTACTTCAAATGTGTCAGCCACCACGTCAGACAGATCTTACCTTACCAACTTCTGAACAGTCGAGTCCCCTGGCACTGCCCCACGCCACGTAGCTTAGGCTGTGTGAGGGAAGCACCCTGCGTCCAGGACCAGTCTCAGATAACTTAAAGTGATTCCGGTGTCTGTCATAAGCACACCCTGAATTGAACATGTCTTCATGTGAGAGCAGTGACACAGTCCTGTTGATGGCTTTGGGTGGTGCTGGTTGCTCCACCAGTGGTTCTCGCGTCCAGGCTGATCTGTTCCGTGTTGCTGTCACCTAGGGTCCAGGCTCATCTGGCCACAACATCCAGCCGGCCAGCATGGAGGAGGATCCAACACTGAGGGGTGCAAGGAGCCAGACCCAGAAGCGGTTGGTATCCCTTCAGGCGTCCCCCAGGCACACAACCCCAGGACACGGCATTCCCAACTGAGTGGGGTCGGGCCCCCTTCCCCTCCTGGGCAACTGGCCCTTGCAAGGATACTTAGGCTGGGTCAGGAGGACAGAACTTGGGTGGACAGCCAGCCTCCTTCTGCATGTGCACTGCAAAGTCCAGTGATAATTATTTGGAACTAAATGGTATGGGTTGTACATCTCGTGCTGGGTCCATTATTTCTCGAAAACATATTATGATGTCTTTCCATCTTTGCCGAACTCTAAGTCACTGTGACATTTGATTCCCAAGAGATTTCGTATGAGGCTTTTCCAGAACAACCCACACTGGTGTGTGGGGGTTCAGTGTGCACTCACAACTCAGGCCTCTTCGGGGATTTCCTGCCTTGGCCTCCTATTAACTTTGTGTTAATTTTTTTGATAAATCATAAGTTCTTTCGGCTACATATTATTTGACCTACATGCTCTCTTTTTGACCGAATACTGCAGAAAAATTAAGTCATTTTGATGTTCTCCAATTGTGACATTTCCAATCAATATTTCTAAGTTATAGAGGCTTACCTTATAGTAATATAGAAGTCAGATTCCAATAATAAATGTAGGTATGTAATTAAGTATACCTAAGCTTATAATCCCAATTGACCATTTTATACCCAGAGTCCCAAAATTATAAAACAAGTCTGAAGTGAGAAACACTTTAAAAAGTATTCCTGGCAAAAAACTTAATACAAAACTCAAAGACAAAAAAAAGTATAAAAAAGCATTTTTTAGAAAAGAATATTTTGAGTTTATTAATATAACATTAAAATACAAACATTTAATATAACATTAAAATACAAATAGTCTAAGTTGTCTTGGAATTGTGTGTATTTTAGAAGTATTGTATTCATGGAAAAACGACGTATACTGTAGCATTTTATGTTCATCCTACACCAACAATTTTTGTATTTATACACAAGTGTTTTTCTATCAGTATAGTTGCCGCTTATAGATTTATCACCATGTGTTATTTATTCCGAGTGTATATGCACATTTTGCTGAAATAAAAGAGCATTTTATATGTAAAGATTTTATATAAAAACATTGCATAACATTTTATGTATAAAGAATATATAATTGCTATTTTTATGACTATAAAAACAGTTATTTTAAGAAATACCCCAAATATAAAAATGATACAATATATTAAAGTGAAAAAATAAATAAATACTAAAATCGTCTATAGTTTCTACTTATCCGTGTTTTATTCCTTTATTTTTCTTGTCAGTTAAATTACAGACTCTAGCTAGTATCATAGTCACAACCTGCCAGAAAAAAGGTTCGTTTTATTCTAAGTTGTGAGGAGCCCACAATGCCTAGGGCTTCACTCACCGTTTTCTTTTTACTGTCAATCCTTGAAGGCAGTTAGAAAATCACATCCTTCTACTGTCTGGGGTAATATGTAGGGACGTATGTGTATCGTGCCCTCTGGGGTAAGTCTTATGTCATGCTAGTGTCATGGGACCGCAGATGCAACTGCCAACCAACTGCACCCACACACCTTCACCTGCGTGGATCTCACCTCAAGTAAGCATGCTCTGGAGAAATGGAGAATGGAAAAGCAATTCGACGCATTTTCCCCAGAGAGGCCCAAAGCGTTCAGCCAGGACTTCAGAACCTGAAAGTCACCGTATTTGAAGGGCACGTTTGGGCAGCTCATGGTGTGCCTCCAGCTCTTGTTCCACGGCTGGCTGTGTGCTGTGCAGTTCCATGCTTCGACTCATCCTGTCAACCAGCAGCCTCGCCGGGAAGTGAGATCACTGGACTAGGAGTGAGGACTTCCTTCTCAGCCGGCCAAGAGAACCTCCACCCAGCGCTGCCTGGAGACACACCATCCAGCCAGTGACTCCAGGAAGGAAACATGTGCGTGGAAGCTGGGAGATAATCGTGTGAATGACTTGGAAAGACATTTTAGTTTTTGGAGCAGCTTGAGACGTGCAGCCAAATTCAGCAACGGGGACGGAGCGTTCCCACATGGTCCCTGCCCCCACACGCCCCAGCCTCCCCCTCCCAGAGGGTGCATTTGTCCTCCTGGGTAACCTGCCAGACATATCATCACCACCCAGAGTCCACAGCTGACACGAAGGCTCTCCTGGGGTTGTGCATTCTGTGGGTCTGGACACGTGCATAATGGCCTGCACCTACCATCACCCCACCCTACAGAGTCGTTCCACTGCCCTAAAAGTCTTTAGGGACGTCTTCTCTTCACCCCTCTCCTCAACCAACCCTTAAAACCATTGGTCTTTTTCTTTCTCTGCTGTTCTTCCCTTTCTGGAATGTCATAGTTTATTTTCTTGTATATTTTTGAGTAGGAGTCTCACTCCATCGCCCAGACTGGAGTGCAGCGGCCCGCTCCCGGGCACCGCAGCTTTGACCTGCTGGGTTCAGGTGATCCTTCCACCTCAGCCTTCCAAGTAGCTGGAACCACAGAAGGAATGTCATAGATTTTAATAGCACAGTACGTCGCCTCTTCAGATTGGTTTCCTTCACTTAGGAGTAGGCACGTCTTGCTTCTCCATGTCTTCTTGTGGCTTGTTAGCTCATGTGCTTTTAGCACTGAACAATATTCCACTCTCTGGTTGGATGTACCTCAGATTATTTGGCCATTCACCTCCTGAAGGACATCTTGATTGCTTCCAAGTTTTGCCAATTATGGATAAGACTGCCATACACACCTACATGCAGTTTTTGATGGGCACACATTTTCAGCACATTGGTGAATACCACGGAGTGCAATTGCTGAATGGTCTGGAAGGGGCGTGTTTCCCTTTGAAGGAAACTGCCCGACTGTCTTCCACGGGGGCTGTACCATGTTGCAATCCCACAAGCCACATGTGGGCATTCCTGTTGCTCCACAACCCGCCAGTATTTGGTGGTGTCCATGGTCTGGATTTTGGCCATTCTAACAGGTGTGTAAAGGTGTCTCATCGTTGTTTTGATTTGCAATTCTATGATGATATAGGGCATGGAGCATTTTCAAGTGTTTATTGGCAACCTATATCTTCTTTGGTGAGGTGTCTGTTCAAATATTTTGCCCGTTTTTTAGTCAGGTTGTTTGTTTCCTTATTGCTCATTTCTATGAGTTCTTTGTATGCATTTTGGTTAGCAGTCTTTTTACCAGATGTGTTTTTTGTAAATATTTTCTTTCAGTGCATGGCTTAGTCTTTTTGTTCTCTTGGCAATGTCTTTCACAGAGCAGAAGTTTTTAATTTTCTTGAAGTCCAGCTAATCAATACTTTCATGGATTATGCTTTTGGCATTTTATCTTAGAAGTCATCATCATACCCAACATCACCTAGATTTTCTCCTAGATTTTCTTCTAGGAGTTTTATAGCTTTGCATTTTACACTGAGGTTTAGGATCCATTTTGAGTTAAGTTGTAGGAAGGGTGGCAGGTCTGTGTATAGGTTCATTTTACGTTAATGTGTGTGGATGTCCAGATATGCCAGCGCCATTTGTTGAAAAGGCTGTCTTTTCTCCATCGAATCGTCTTTGTTCCTTTGTTAAAGATCAGATGCCTATATCTGGGCAACTCTATTTCTGAACTCTGTTCTGCTTCCTAGATCTCTTTGTCTGTCATTCCATTAATATCACACTGTCTTGATTGCAGTTGCTTATAGTGAGTCTTGAATGTTTATTATGCTATATAAAATAAATAAAATCCAGAGAATCTGTGTTTCAAAGCCCTGTCATCATTTTTTTTCTCTAAATGATTTAATCTGTTTGCCTTCCTGTTCTACTTTTGGTGGTTTCCTTCTTGATAATACTAAAACACCGCAGGTGTCTCTTCTGTGGCACTGGTGCCAGGGGCGGGACGAAGTACACGTTAGAGCCTAATCCCTGGAGGCCAGGCCACTGCTCAGAGGTCGGAGAAAACATGAAGGAACCCAGTGTTCATAAATGTCTGTGCATTAAGTCGTTCCAAAGGCCATGGTATTTGCTTTACTTGACGGAATGATCGATGCTGCATGCAAGGTGCTAGGACGGCAGTGACTCTGAACACGGCTCAGATGAAATACAGAATTGTGCCTTAAGCTGTACACTCTGCACAATGCCAGCCACGCTGAGGAAATTCAAAGCTGATGCTTCTCACACCCAGATGTGCTCATATTATTTGCATATGCGCTATCTTCTACTCAACACTGTGCTATCATGTAACCCTGAATGGTATTTCAGGTAACGGCTTGAAAAATTGATTTTCAACTCCCTTTCTCAAAAGAAAAAGCATGAAGTTGTTTCTCTTATCAGTGGGCGAGACAAAAAAAAATCTAATATTCCTTTCCTTTTAGGAGAGATGTATTCACCTGCTACCTTTTCTGAACTTCTAAAACATAAAGTGACAAATACAAGACTCATAAAATACCCTGGTTCTGATGAGTGAGACAGCAGAACTCAATAACAAATACTGAATGGGAACCACAGCCGCGGAACCACTCAGCCAGAAACTCAAAGCTGCCAAAACACTCATGAAAAGGGAGCCGGGAAGCTTTCTCCAGCAAGGTCTTTTCACACTGTCAGAGGCCACTCTGTCGTTCTGCAGAAGGCAAAGCAGACAGATTGCATTCTCACGCTTGGATGTGCCAAAATCCCTGCCCCAGCACTGCTAACTGCGCGCCATTTCCAGGATGGCTTGATTTCTTATTTTTAAAGGTAACGATATTCTTAATGCAAATATAATTCATCAGAAACAGTCGCTTATGGGAGTAGCTCTCACAAATTCATTTGCACTGTCTCAAAAAAACAGGAAAAAAGTCCATTTATTTTGAAGAGGAACCTTTCTCCTTAAGACGCATTATTCTAGCTTTTTTTTCCTGTCAAAAATGTCTCCTTCCTTCTCTAGAAAAGAAATAAAATGCTAATTTCTATACCGAGTTACAACACTCAATCAAATTTTTCGCCCCAGGCACATGATCACAAGGTGCACCCTCTCCCATGTGATGTGTGGTGACACGTAACATAAAGCTGACATTTCACACCGTGGCCTTCCTGAGACCTGCTTCGTCAGAATTTGTCTTGTGTGTAGGCTTCTGGGCAGACAGAACCTCACTCTTTCTCTCACTGACATCACCTTTTTTTTTTTCATTAATCAGTAGTTTTTATTATGGTTTTGTGGGGTACAGTTAAGGGTATTTAAGGCTGTCTACTTGCTCCCTGATAATAACCATTTCTCCTTTATCCTGTGTCAAACTTTTCCTTTCCGAACACAAGATCCATTTACAGCCTCTGTTACAGAAGAGCCCAAAGACGTCATCGGCCCTGTGAATATTAATTAGCTAAGGTTTGCTTCAGTCTCCTCATTAACTTTCCTAACAATGCATGGGGACAACCTGAACCACGCACCCTTTCTATATAATGCACTTTATTTCAATTTCTTGTGCAGAAGTGATTTTACAAAAACTGCAAAATTACAAATCACGACGTGACTTCAATGCTCACAGATAAAGATTCCATTGTCCCCTCATGGTTCGGGTCAAGCTGTTTCTAGAACGTGCTCAAGGTGGCAGCCTGCTAGCATGGCTGGGTATTCCATGTATCCACCACCCGCAGAGCCAGGGCTCCTATGTTCTCCTCCATTCTACCCTCCAAAAATACAGCATCACACCACTAACGTGGCCTTCAACTTCAGCCTTTTGCCTCTGACGCTGGACTTGAAGTATGTGAGATGAAACTCAGGAACACAGCCAGGGAAATTGAAACTCAATGTTTTCTCATCTACCTTTGCAACCCATGTACCCGATAGCTTCCCGCTGGCTGGAGGGATAAACAGTCTCATCCTCGTCTGGCTGAGATTGCCTCTGGTTTCTTCGTGACCCTCGATGTCCATCTCCCCAGGGACCTCCCTTCGGCCTCTCTCTGGGTGATGGAGACTGTGCTTCGTCTCTCTCAGAGCAGGGAGGCCATGGGCATCTTCTCCAGGGCCCTCCTTGGCATCACAGAGGCATCGTCTTTGGTCATTTTCCCGGTGCCTTTGGTGTTATTCAGTCTTCAGCGATTTTTCAAGGCATTTACATTCTCAGGCACTGCTGGAGAGGTCCCTGGACCCCATCCACCTCACTCCATTCGTTTTTATCCGCCTGTCCTCCAGTGGAAATCCACACTGGTGGGACAATTGCAGAACCTTCTTCCAAATTTGTTTTTATGCACCTTCAACTCATAGCAGAGCCCAGTTGCTGTCCCCAGGGGACCTCCTGTGGGCCCACTGTTGTGATTTCAGACTCTTCGGGGAAAGACGCTATTTCACGGAGTCACTCTGCACTATCTGCTGGCAAAAGCACTGTGCTAAATGAGAAGAAATCGCCATGTACAGTGATGGAAACAGTGGAAACGGCCGTGATCATCCACATCTGCAACACGCAACATTCCTTAAATGATGAACTTTCGTGAAAATGGCAATGGATGGGAGCCAGACACAACTTACACAGAATGCTGCTTGAATTGATCTATGCAAGGAAAAGCTGAGCTTGCAGAAGCAAGTCTTACCTAAAAGTAAGCCATGCTGTTTAATGGTCACCCACCTGAATGTGTGGACCCATGGGGGGATTGGGTTAGGACAGATTCATGAAGCCACTGCCAGGTTTTTCCAACCGCATCACAATTTCATGCTTGTGGCGGATTTGTATGGTAGGTCTCTAGCAAGGTCGTGAAGCCTGCTCCAACCCCACCCTCCAAACCAAGGTTTTCTTCTTTGCTTTCTCTCTCTTCTTTTATCTAGTCAGTTGGTTTTGTGGCTTAGAGGGGCTGCCAACCCTTGCCCTTCTCCATGGTCTATGCCTTCAGTTAAAATCTAGATGTTGAAAGCAATTTGCTGATGGCTTTCCTCTTGGCATAGCAAAGAGTGGCTAAAAAAATGATCAGAGAAACTGACCCCAGCTAACTCTTCAAGAACTATTTGCACTTTCATCAACTCATACTTCTCATCAATCAACTAATCAAGGACAATGACACACCCAGTAGATGTGCTATGTTTGTAGAGGCCCCT
Organism: Carlito syrichta; assembly: GCF_000164805.1. Classification (NCBI taxonomy): domain Eukaryota; kingdom Metazoa; phylum Chordata; class Mammalia; order Primates; family Tarsiidae; genus Carlito; species Carlito syrichta. The sequence goes on from NW_007249740.1 coordinate 353,044, forward strand.
CCCCCCAAAAAAAATCATGGTTAAGGAGTTCTTGAAAAATAGCCTAGCACAATTGAACAGACAGCATGAAATGGAATGCCATCATTAAATTCTGCTCTTTTGGATTGCTAATCTTAAACATGAGGGTCACTAAATAAGAGCTGGAGGAGGGGAAATGGATGAGCTTGGAAAGGCCACACGGAAAAGCAAACTGGGGATCTAACTTTGCACAGTTCAGGGATAGAGATCTTGAATCTGGTGAAGGTCCTGGGGCAGGATGGAGAACTGGACTCCGGCCTAGGCCTCCAAGCTTAATCAAGCTCTTTTCTTTTGAAGTGTAAACAGGCAGAGAACTTAGCTTGGCAGAACTTGGAAGAATGAGACTTGAGCTGAGATGGGATCACAGGCCTCAGAGTGAAGGACCGTACGAAGCCATCTGCAAACAACTCTTAAAAGAAGGAGGCACTGGGTCTGTGAATCTGTGCCTCCTGTGTCTGAAAACCAAACAGGATTTTCAGTTAGCATGGGGAAATCCCAGGTCCAAGTTCTTAAAAAATGAGTAAATGATGCAAAAGATTTTTTTTAATGGCGAGTGCCTGCCAGCAGGTGGTACAACAGCAAGGAAGAGGAAGAGTCTCTTGGTGGTGTTCAGGCAGGGATCAGTCAGCTTTGCCAAGGTCAGATGTTGGAGACTTCTCACCGATGACATGGCATGCGAGTCAGCTTACACATGGGCCGCACGCCGCGGGTTCTCCCGCAGCCCTGGGGCGGGTGATTGATCTGTCCTGTGCGCCTTCTCGTTCTAGAACCCAAGGGGAAGCGCCCTTCATCTGGAACACACCAATCTTATGGCAAAGAGCTGAGGTGAAACGAGGAGCCAAACCAGACAGGTCTATCGAGAGCCCCTGCTCCAGCCTGGGAAAGGTCAAAGTGACTCGGTCCCAGGAGGGAAGCCAGGTCACACATTCCGATCTGACAGCAGAGCGGGTCACTTCCGCCACGTGCGAATCGCTGCACATCCCAAGACAGTGGGTAGGACGAGGAATCCTTTGGTGGGGACGGAGGAAATAGTCGTAACCCACGCCACTCTAGCTGTGGACACGGAAACACATCGTTTTTTGGCAGAGAACATTTGCTGGTGAATTTCTGCTCCATGACTGGCCGTTTTGAAATGAAGTTCTACAAAGACTGCGTGTCTTGAACACTCAATCTGATTGTTCTGCACCCTCCCCTCAAATAAAACATACGTGTGATGTATTTTCCACCACTGCACACCCTGCAAAAGCCAGTGGCACTGAGTTGTGCCTCTCTGAGAATCAAATTTAAGATCTATCAGAGAACACACTTTAAACAGAGATTGATTCAGGCATGACTGGATTTATAATTAGAGTCGAAAAAAATTTGAAATCCAAGTTCACAAAAAAAGAGCAAATGATACAAAAAAGGAAAAATGTTTTTGACAAGTGCCTGAGATTTTTCTCAGGGATTTGTTTTCACAGATGCTTTCCTGTGTCAAGAGATTCAAAGACCTGGCAAGCCTTGAGCTTGTGGTGTCCTAGGAAACATAATCTACAATAGACTTCAGGAATCATGGGGATGGATTTATATCAAACAATAAATACTTCTGGTCCTCTTGTCTAAGCAATTATACTAATTAGATTGAAAAATCCCGACATTTCCAATTGGCAATGACGACACAACGTATATCCACAAATGTAGCAGAAGGTGAAAGCTGATTTGGGAGCTGGAAAGACTGCACCGACAGTGCAACACTCACATGGTTATCTCACTTCTACTATTTTTGAATCGAAGCAATCGTTTGCAAATTGTAAGCGTCAGGAAAAAAGTGAGTGAAATATTTGGAAATGAAATATGTCAAGTTGGGTTCAAAACAAACAGAAATGCGAAAAAAAGGTTTTATTTTCACTGAAAAGGCTGCTGAAGATTATGAAACAGGCTAACACTGGTCAGCAGTTTCCCAGGAAAGGAGGTTTTCAAGTTCCCACATCCCATGTATTGGGATGATTAAAGGTATGTGAAGTTCAATGCATGTGCTATTGTGCACATATGGCCAAGACTGTGGTCGACGGTCACTGCAATACCGTCAGCCACAACTGAGGGGCATTGGATCCCTGAGCCATCCTCAACGTAGGAGAACTCTACATACAGATGTTAACTCTGCAGAGTTTCATGTAAGCAGCATACATGTACTGTCGGGTTCCTGTTGATTTTCTGTGCTAAAACACCAAGATTTCCGTTGTATCAGGCCGTTCAGAGAGATGCAGAACTTGTGTGGACTGGTGGTACCATGGGAATCGTTACTGTGACCCCTGCCCTAAGCTTTGGCCGACAAATGCTGTCGCCATTCCTTGAAGCTTGCCTAGCGGCCAGTGGTCTTTGAACACCCAACCCTGGATTGTGAGCCATTCACCTGTGTGTTTCCCTCAACTTGCAAAGCCTTGAAAAACTGGGACCTGTGCCTTGGCTCACCTGTTTCCACCGACAACGTTGTTCTAGATTTAGTGGAAGAGCATTCAAGAAAATGCATTCCAGGCAACCCCTTCGGGTCCCCTCCCACTGTAGGAGCTATTCTGTCCTCTCAATAAATTTTGCTTTTTTTAAAAAAAAGAAAGAGAAAATAAAATAAAATAAAATGCATTCCATTTGTTACAAATTTAGTTTTCAAGATCGTTCGTTCTGCTAAATAATCAGACGTTTGCCATAATCAAGATTGTGCTTGTTTTTTTTTAATTAAAAATCCTTACAAAGAAGTCCTGGACATGATTTTGTTAAATGTCTTAATTTTAAAGCTTAACAAGTGTGTAGAACCCTGTGGAAATCATTCCAGGGATCTGCTATTTTGGACATAATTTCATTCAGTGTAGTGGGGTGTGGAAAGTTTAGTTTTTAGTGCAAATCATCTCCTCAAGTGTCCTCTTCAGTCTTAAGATTTTAGTCCCTATCTCCATCCCAGATACACCCAGGAAATCATACACAGGCACACAGAGCTATACACAAATTCACTCACATCTACCCACAGTGTGATTATTAGATAAGAACAGGATAAGCTGCAGTGACAAATTGACACCCAACCACTATGGCTGGCCACAATGAAGGTGTCTATCTCACTCACTTACATGCCCGTTGTGTGTTCACCCAAAAGTGCTCCACACAGTCCTTCAGGGTCCCAGGCTAACAGAGGCTCCACTCTCTTTGGCAGCAAAAGAAAAGAAAAACATGATACTGAACAAGTGTTTGACCTCAATACCTTCAAGATGTTTGTTTCTGTGCTCTTGAAACACAGAAAAAGGAAGGAGAGTTTTGACCACAGACTCTCCTCCCAGGTCCCTTAGTCTACCCTACTACTTATAAAAAATTTCACTTGAAACACTTTGTTTTACCTACAAAACTTTCTAAACCACACTCCAAACTTTTTTTCCCCCACTTAGTGACAGCCTTCTCATTTTTCTGCTTTATTATTTTGATTTTTTCTTCTTCTTCGTGTTTAACTTTTGGAAAATGTGGAATAAGCTGATAAAATATGATACATTTCTATCTTGGAAATAAGGAAGACTCAGCTATATGCTGCCTATAAGAGACTCATTCCCTACTAAGGACACACATAGACTAAGAGTGAAAAGATGGAAAAAGATATTCCACACAAATGAAAACTCAGAGAAAGCAAGAGTGACTATATTTGCATCAAATAAAATAAACTTTAAATTAGAATCCCTAAAAAGACAAAGAAAGTCATTTCATAAATATAAAAGGGTTCATTCAGCAAGAGGTTGTAACACTCATAAATATATATACAATCGGCATATAGCAGTGACACATTTAAAACAAATATTAATAAATCTGAAGGGGGAAATTGACTGCAATACAATAATGTCAAGGGGTTTCACTAGACTACTTATAGCAAAAAACCAGATATTTTTCCGATTAACAGAGAAACATAAATTTTAAACTGCATTTTAAGTCAAAGTTCTGACAGATATTTACAGAACAAGTCATTCAACAGTCATAGAATATAAGTTATTTTCAATTACACATGGAACATTCTCCAGAATAGATCATATATTGGGCCGCAAAAGAAGTCTCATCAGGTGTAAGAAGACTGAAATCATATCAAGCATATATTCTAAGTACAGTGGCATAAAACTGGAAAGCAATAACAAGAAGAACTTCTGAAACTTTAAAAATACATGGAAATGAGTAACATGCTCCTGAGTGGCCACTGGACCATGGAAAAATTAAAAGGGAAAATAAGCGTGTATTGAGACAAATGAAAATAGAAATATAACATACCTAAACCTATGGGATGCAGCAAAAACTTTGTGTGTGTGTGTGTGTGTGTGTGTGTGTAACAATACTTTTTTTATTTTAAGAATTTTTTAAATTTTGAAATTGTGGGGTACACTTCAGGGTTGGGTATGCAAATAATCACTGTGCAGGTGCCCTTGCTGATGAGGTGTGCCCCCCTTCCCCAGGCAGATTTACATGACCACCAGTCCCGTCTCCCTTCCCTCCACCCCTCCACGGTTTCCTGCTACAATCCAGAACTGAGTGTCACATGTTCTCACTTGCAAGTGGACCTTGAACAGCCATTGCAATACTATAAGAAAAGCAGTTTTAAGAGGAAATTCTTTAGAATGCATTCCTATATTAAAACAAACAAACAAAACTCAAGTAAACAACTAGCACTACACCTCAAGGAACTAGAAAAACAAGAGCAAATTAAACCAGAGGAAAAATAAACAAGAAAGAGACTAAAAAAGATGTATAAAAGATCAACACAACAAAGAGTGATTTTTTTTTTAATTTTAAAAATATGGGATACGGTTCAGGGTTAAGTATACAGATGTTCATTATGCAGGTACCCTTCCTTGTTGATGAGGTGTGTTCCCCTGCTCCCCCAGCAGACTCCCACTACTGCCAATTCCACACACACCCCCCCAGCAATTTGCCACTCCTGACAACCTTTTTCTTATAGTATTACAATAATTGTTCAAGGTTCACTTATGAGCGAGAACATGTGATACTCAGTTCTTTGTTTTTGCAGTAGATCACTCAGTATTATAGACTCTAAGTCCATCCAAGTTGCTGTGAAGTTCATAATTTTGTCCTCCTTTATGGCTGCATAATATTCCATTGTGTATATGAACCGCATTTTTTTATCCAGTCCTCTTTTGATGGGCAGCACAGTTGATTCCACGTTTTTACTACTGCAAATAATGCTGCAACAAACACTTGTGTGCTGGTATCTTTTTCATGAAGTGATTTGGGTTCCTCCAGGTGTATTCCTAGTAGGAGGATTATGGGGTTGTATGGAATGTCGACTTGTAGACCTTTCAGGAATCGCCAAACTATTTTCCACAGAGACTATACTAGTTTACACTCCCACCAACAGCGTGGAAGTGTTCCCTTTTCCCTGCACCCTCTCTAGCTTCTGTCATTTTTTGAGTTACTGATGATGGCCATCCTGACTGGAGCAAGGTGGTATCCCAGTATGGTTTTAATTTGCATTTCACAAAGTTATTAAAAAAATAAAACCAGTGAAACTTTTGTCAGATAAAGAACAAAGAGAAGACTGAAATAAATAAAATAAGCTATAAAAGGAGACATTTACAACTGATAACAAAGATATACAAAGGATCATAAGGGACCATTGTGAACAATTATACACAAACAAACTGGATAACCTAGGAGAAGTATATAATTTCCTGGACAGGTACAACCAACCAAGATTGAATCACGAAGAAATGAAAAATCTGGGTATACTGTGAGTGAGTAATGAATTTTTTTTTTTTGAGTTGGTGTCTCACTCTGTCATCCAGACTGGAGTGCAGTGGCCGCTCCCGACCACAGCAGCCTCGACCTGCTGGGCTCCGGCGATCCTTCCGCCTCAGCCTTCCAAGTAGCTGGAACTACAGGCGCAAGCTACCACGCCCAGCTAATTTTTCACTTATTGTAGAGATGAGGTCTCACCAAGTTGGCCAGGCAGGTCTCGAACCCACGGGTTCAGACGATCCACTCACCTCAGCCTTCCAAAGGTGCAAAAATGGTTAGAACTAATGAACCAAATCAACATTTTATGCACTAATGGAAACTATCTGAAAAAGAAAGCATTTCCATTTACAATGGCTACACACAAAAAATACTTAAATAAATATTTAACCAAAGAAATGAAAGATCTTTACACTGAAGTCCATAAAACATTGATGAAAGAAATTGTGGAAGACACAAATAAATGGAAAACAATTTCATGCACATGGATCAGAAGGTTTAACGTTGTTAAAGTGTTCATGCCAATCAAAATAATCTATATACTCAGTCCAATCCCTATCAAAAATAACACTGACATTCTTCACAGAAACAGGAAAAGTCTAAAATTTATGTGAAACCATGAAAACTCCTAGTAGCCAAAGCAATATTGAGAAAAAAGAACATAGAGGCATCCTGCTGTCTGCATTAAAAGAGAATAAAGAATGCAGGTAGAAACATCCCACTCTCTGCATTCAGAATATGCTACAAAGTTATACTAACCAAAACAGTATGGCATTGGCATACAGACATATAGACCAACAAAAATAGAGAACACAGAAATAAGTTCAGGTACTTAGAGTAAAATAATTTTTGAGAAAATTTTTTGAGAAAAGTTCCAAGAACACCCAATGGAGAAAGAACAGTCTTTTCAATAAATGGTGCTGGGTAAACTGGATATTCATGTGCAAGAAAATGTAGCTAGATCCCTATTTGCCACCATAAACAAAAATCAACTCATAATAGATTAAAGATTCAAATGTAAGTTCCAAAATATTAAAACTACTAGAAAAAACATACAGGAGACACTCCATGACTTTTAGTCTAGGCAAGGATTTTTTGGACAAGACCTCAAAAGTAAGGTAACAAAAGAAAAAAAAAGATTCCATCAAACTTAATAGCTTTTGTACAACAAAGGTAACAATCAACAGAGTAAAAAACATAACTTACAGAATGGGAGAAAATATTTGCAAACCATTCATCTGACAAGGAATTAATATCCATTATAGACAAGACACTTAAACAACTCAATATCAAACAAATACACCATCAAACAAACAAACAAATGCACCCATTAAAAAATGAGCAAAAGACTTGAACAGACACTTCTCAAAAGAAATGGCCAGCGGGTAGGTTTGTGAAAGAATACTCAACATAACTCACCATCAGGAAAATGCAAGTCGAAACCACAATGAGATACTACCTCGCCCCAGTTAGGATGACTATCATTAAGAAAATCTGAAAAATAGGCTTCCCCCAGGTTGTGTCGCTACACTGATTGTATAGAAAAAGGAGGCAGAGTAAATCTACCCTGTGTACACTTCAGTCCAGGCCCTGTGCCTGGTCTGTATTGAGAATGGGGAGACGTGGAAAAAAGAAAGAAAGAAAGGAAGAAAGAAAGAGAGAAAGGAAGGAAGGAAGGAAGGAAGGAAAGAAGGAAGGAAGAGAAAGATAGAAAGAAAAACTGTTGGTGAGGAGGTGGAGAAAGGAAAACATGTATACTGTGTTGGTAAAAATGTGAATTAGTGCAGACATTATGGAAAAGAGTATAAAGCTTCCTCAAAAAATTAAGAACAAAACTCAGAGAATCTAGCGACTCCCCTCCTGGATATCTGCTCAAAGGAAATGAACGGGCATGTAAAAGAGCCATCCGCAGCCCATGTGTGTCACGGCACTCTTTGCAGCAGCCAAGATATGGATTCAACCTCAGTGCCCATCCACCGATGGACAGATAGAGACACGCGACACAAGGCACTGGACACGGCATCCACCACGGACACCCAATCCCACAGACACTGAAGGCCCTTTTCAAAAGGGTGTAATGTTTGTATTTGCAGGGAACCTCCGCACATTCTCCCATGGTTCTTAAATCACCTCTAGATTACTTATAATGCCAAACATAATGCAAATGCTATGTAAATAGTTGTCAAACTGCATTACTTAGGAGATAATGACATGAAAAAAACATACATGTTTGGTACTGAGTCACCCATCCTCTTTAAATTTTTCCTTGGATATTTGTAATCTATGGGGGGTTGAATTCACCAATGTGCTACCCACAAATATGAAGGGCCAACTGCATACCCAATGACATTCTACTCAGCCACCAAAAAATAAAAGCCTATTATTTTCAGAAACATGGGTGAACCTGGAGGGCATTAGGTAAGGCAGCTACTGCATAATCTCACTCACAGGCAGACTCCACAGGGATTACTTTCATAGATGCGGGGTACATCTATGATGTGGCTCCCAGAAGCCAGGGAGGGCATTGGGAAAAGGAACAGGGAGAAGTTGGTCAACAGGTAGAAAGTCACACTTGGACGGCAGGAGTGAGTTCTGGCCTTCCGTTGACAATGGCAAACAAAATCGCACTTGATATTTCACCATGGCTAGAAGAGAGGCTTTGCATGTTCTCATCACAAAGAAATGATAAACGTATGCGGTCACAGATTTGCTGAACACCCTGATTTGGTTTTTCACGCGCTGCATGCATCACCACTGTTCCCCATAAATGTGTACAATTATGTGGTGTCAATTAAAAGCAAGATTAAAAAGTTAAATAGAAAGAAAGAAATAACTAGGGATTGGCATTGTGACAAAGCACACAATATTCACAAAGCAATCGTTTCTAACTAATTAATACCGGTGAAAAAAATTAAAAATACTATTTGCAATAGCATCTGTGCACAAAAAGTAAGTTAGAATAAATTCAACAAAATGTCTCTAAGACCTATACATTAACAAAACTCTGGGGAGGGAACATTTGTAATCTAAAAATTTGGAGAGATATACAATTGAAGGGGTCCAGCCCTTTGCCGGGTTGTGAGATTTCCTGAAGGAGAGACGGATAGGCGAAGGATGAAAATCTTATACTCGGACACCTGCTTCCTGAACAGATGACGTTCAATGTCAGTTAACACAGAGCTTTTATACCATTTGTAAAGGGGCAAGACAAAGAAAATTCCTTCACGTACATATCTTCTAAAAGTTACCATCTAGTGGTCTTAGCAGCAAACAAACCAAGATTTCCATAAACATTCAGACAAGTCTTATTCATAAAGCCAACAATGATATTTTCAGTCCAATGTCCCGAATTACAGTCCTGGAAATGTCTCAAGAAAGTTTCTAAGTGTAAAGTTCTTCATGTAGCAGTAGTTTTCCTTCTGGGGCTTTATGGCCTTCAGAGTTCTGTAATCGCCTTTCTTGTCCAGGTG